>NW_023270503.1:27845338-27969866 GCF_011800145.1 Mirounga leonina | reverse complement strand
AGCATGAGGGGGGGAGAGTCAGAGGGAGAAGCAGACTCCCTGCTGAGCAGGGAGCCCGCTGACACGCTTTTAAACAGCTGAGAGATACCCTGCCTCAGCCCAGGCCGTAAGGGGAGCTGTTATATGTCAGCCCTGACACATTGGCAGGCTTCATGAATCCAGACTTCTGGGCAGTCACTTGGGTTCTTTTTTCGCTAGTCATTCCCCATCTCCCTGACAGTGAGCTGTTCCACTTGTGTGTCCGCTGCCCGGGAAGTATGATGAGTTCTTTCACAAACTGTGGTGGTGTGTTTCTCCCTTCATCCTTCTAGGTCTTCCCCTTCTCAATCCCGGTTGTTAGATACTAAGTGGTATGTGCACAGCAACCCAAGGAGTCTTCAGAACACAAACTGCCCTGCTCAAGAGGAGCTTGTTAAGGTTGTCAGTGTGGAAGAGCAACAACTGACCAAGTCAGAGGCGCGAAATTTCATGGAGCAGTCTGATTTGCCAAGACCAGATCTGGGTACTGTTTCATCTGTTCTAATGGAGAAAACAACGTCTGTTTTACTTTGAATCTGACCTAAAGATATTTTGGTTAACGAACTTTTCAGATGTCTAGCATGTCTAGTCTATCTATAATGAATGCTTTTCTTATACTTAAACCCATTTTAGAAAAATAGCTTGAATATTAATCCAAATTGACATGAAAAAAAAATTTTTTTTTTAAGATTTTATTTATTTATTGGACAGAGAGAGACACGGCGAGAGAGGGAACACAAGCAGAGGGAGTGGTAGAGGGAGAAGCAGGCTTTCCGCTGAGCGGAGAGCCCGACGCGGGGCTCGATCCCAGGACCCTGGGATCATGACCTGAGCCGAAGGCAGACACGTAACGACTGAGCCACCCAGGCACCCCAAATTGACATGAAAATTATTGCAGCCCTTGATCTGTCTTTATTGGTTTAACTCTTAACAGTTTTGAGGATGGGAGTCTTGTGTGCTCTAAGTATTTTATTTCAACTGTTAAGTAAGAATTCTAGGTCCCTAGGGGTGCCTGGCTGGCTTAGTCAGTAGAGGATGCAACTCTTGATCTTGGGATCGTGAGTTTGAGCCCCTCACTGGGCATAGAGATTACTTAAAAAGAAAAAAAAAGGTAAAAAATAAAGAATTCTAGGGCCCTAGACAAAAGTTTTCAGCCTGTCCTTTATTGAAAAATGAGTCAAACCTCCAAAGTAAGCTCTTATTTTATGAATTAATGAATATAAATGATTATGTATTTTATGCCTTATAAATCACTTTAAATGAATGGTGTGTTTTATGGCTTATAAATCAAAGTTTTAATCAGTAAAGAAAGTTTTAAATTAGTCCTCAAAAAACACATTATCATAAAAGGTGCTCTTTGGCACCTAAATGTTGTATTTGGCCATGTACATTAAGGTCATTTTAGGAATCTCATGTGTTCTCTTTAGCTGTGCTTACTTCCTGATGGAGTGACATTTTCTGAAGTGTTTCAGGAATGGTCTTCTATTTTTTTTTTTTTTAAAGATTTTATTTATTTATATGACAGAGAGAGACAGTGAGAACAGGAACACAAGCAGGGGGAGTGGGAGAGGGAGAAGCAGGCCTCCCGCTGAGCAGGGAGCCCGATGCGGGGCTCGATCCCAGGACCCTGGGATCATGACCTGAGCCGAAGGCAGACGCTTAACGACTGAGCCACCCAGGCGCCCCTGGTCTTCTATTTTTAATTTGGTAATGATATCTGATGATTTATTAGGTCAGAAAGACAATGATATAATGGATAAAGAAAAATCAAGTATTTGTCTAATTTTTCAAAATTGTTCTCCTTCCTTACAAAAGTACCATGCTCTTTATGGTCATTGTTAAAAAGTTGGAGAATATAGGTAATAAAAAATTTGAAAAGAATATTTAAAGTTACTTGTATTCCTGTCATTAGCAATAAAATGCTGCCATATTTTTTTAGTCAGTTGACTTACACTTTTTATTTTTTAAAATACAGAATCATGAAGACTATTTGTAATTCAAGATTCATCATCATGTGGGTTAAACTTTTTCCCCTGTGCCTTTCAGAGGGAACCCCTTACCTCGAGTCTGGAATCAGCCTCTTCTCTGCTGACCCTGAGTCTGATCCCTCTACAGACAGAGCCCCAGAGCCAGCTCATATCAGCAGCATGCCAACTTCAACCTCTGCATTGAAATTACCCCTATTTCAAGCTGAAGAATCAGCCAAGAGTACAGCTACTGTCCATACTGCTAATACTGCTGGGTATAATAAGAGGGAAGACAGTGTGGGCAGGGAGAAGCCAAAAGTTGTATCTTCAACAAAAAGAGTCAACAGAAGAATATCTATGGTGGCATCAGGCTTAACACCAAAAGAATTTGTGAGTGTATTTATGTATCTCCCTAACAACAGAGACTTCTTAACATATTGCAAATAGTTTTAAATAGGTACTAGCAATATTTCAACCTATAGGGAGAAACCTAGGAGCCAAGAATGATTCTATGTAATCTAATTTCCCTTGCTAATTTCTGAAGATTAGGACCTAGATAAAGCTGTAGCATGGACTATTTTGTATATATTTAAGAAAATAATTATTAAGTATTAGCAGAAAGGTTATAGTTTTGGGTATAATATAGAGCTTTTTAATTTTAATTTTTTTTATCTAAAAAAACAAGTAAGTATAGTTTTAATCCCCAGAGGAAACACCCTGGTTATATCTGAGTGAACTTATGAGCATAATTAACTAAATCCAACTTCCAAGCAAACGGACAAATAGGGGCATTTCTCCAGTGTTTGTCTTTATCCTGGCTTGTGATACAGTTATTCAATAGCCCGCTCTTTCATTTCTTTTTTTTTTTTTTTTTAAGATTTTGTTTATTTATTTGACAGAGAGAGACACAGCGAGAGAGGGAACACAAGCAGGGGGAGTGGGAGAGGGAGAAGCAGGCTTCCTGCCGAGCAGGGAACCCCATGCGGGGCTCGATCCCAGGACCCTGGGATCATGACCTGAGCCAAAGGCAGATGCTTAATGACTGAGCCACCCCGGCGCCCCCCGCTCTTTCATTTCTGCCCTACAGCACCCCTTGCCTGTTAGGATTTGACGTGTCCTTGGGCCCCTGGTACCAGAAATAGGAATTGTTTCACATTATAGAGAAAAATATCCATTAAAATATTAAGACCACTAAAAATTTTGTTTCTGCTTGGGCTGAGTGTAGATTTCAGACATCATAGGAAATTGACCTCCCTGGTAATTAATCACCATTGGTTTCCTTTCATAATAAAGTAGCTGAATGAATATTTCTTTAAAATCATAAGATAACACACCAGCTTATCAGATGGTTGCAATAGTGGGTGCCATTTATTGCACTCTGAGAGATGACCAGGTCATTCTTAAATATCTTTCTTAATATATCCTTCCTAGGCTTCCTTTAAGCTTTTCTTTTTTTTTTTTTTTTAAAGATTTTATTTATTTATTCATGAGAGACAGAGAGAGAGAGGCAGAGGGAGAAGCAGGCTCCCAAGGAGCAGGGAGCCCGATGTGGGACTCGATCCCAGGACCCTGGGATCACGACCTGAGCCGAAGGCAGACGCTTAACCATCTGAGCCACCCAGGCGCCCTAAGCTTTTCTTAATATAGCCTTCTTAGAATCATTTCTTGTCCTCTCTATAGGTAGTGGCTCAGGGGCCAAATGTATCCCACTACTAGAAGAGCAGAGTAACCTGTGTCTGCCCTAGTAGGTACAGTAAATAAATTTTCATCAATAATGCTAGAATTCCCATCTCAAGACCATGCGCCCAGATCAGCTGTTCGTTCTGAAAATTCATACCTTTGTCTGCTTATATTGCTCTTGATCACTTGCCTATACATCTAGAATTCCCATTTACTCATTGAAAATTAGCATTCCCCGGAGCGCCTGGGTGGCTCAGTCGGTTAAGCCGCTGCCTTCGGCTCAGGTCATGATCCCGGGGTCCTGGGATCAAGCCCCGCATCGGGCTCCCCGCTCAGCGGGAAGCCTGCTTCTCCCTCTCCCTCTGCTTGCCTCTCTGCCTACTTGTTCTCTCTCTCTGTCAAATAAATGAATAAAATCTTTAAAAAAAAAAAAGAAAGAAAATTAGCATTCCCCTTTCCTTTGTTTCGTGAGTTCAGCTTTTCAGAGAGGCTAAAATGATCTAATCTTTTCTTGCCATGGACAGCTCGGAGCTGCAGATTAGACTATAAGTGACTTGGGTACGTGTTGTCTTTAGGCAAGCCAAGGAGAAAACTTTGCAGCTCCATTCAGACTTGCTGAAGTGTGGTAAATTTATTATGAAAGCTGCTGACTGTAGTACACATGATTAATTCCAAAGCCCATATTAAGATGATCTTTTCAGCAGTTGCTCTTCTAACTGAACCTTGTTTCAAGGCTGGGATTTCAGCAATTAATCAGTTCAGAATTGCTAATGAACCTGGCAGAGGGCAGTGGCAAAATGGGGAGGATGTCATTAGCTTCTCTAGCCTCCCTTTTGCAGTGGCCTGTGGCAGTAGGGAACAAGGCAGCTTGAAAGAAAGATGCCTGCTCCCCGCTGCAGTATTGCACAGCGCAGAAATATTGGCATGGGGGGCCATGACTAGTACATGATGGCCTTTGGGAAGCAAAGTTGTTTACCAACAGTAGCTACTGATTATGTCAGCTGTCCATAATGGAACTGGTTAATCCCTTTTACTGCCTATTGATTTTTATTTGGTTGATAGATAATAGCTAGAAGGCTGGAGCTTTCTTTTGGGAAGCAACTGAGTCTCCTCCAATCCTTATCCTTAAGAGGAATTGATAGTGGGGCGCCCGGGTGGCTCAGATGGTTGGGCGTCTGCCTTCAGCTCAGGTCATGCTTCCAGGGTCCTGGGATCGAGCCCCGCATCGGGCTTTCTGCTCAGCAGGGAGCCTGCTTCTCCCTCTCCCTCTGTCTCCCCCCTGCTCATGCTTTCTCTCTCTCTCCATATCTCTGTGTCTCAAATGAATAAATAAAATCTTTAAAAAAAAAAAAAAGAGGAACTGATAGCTTTTGCACTGACCTTTAGAAGCGTCTTGACTTGAATGTTTTGTAACTATCAGAGGCTTGAACCTTGTTTTTTAGCCACATATCTGTGGCATAACTTTCTGAATGGGCTGGTTACCTCTTGACTTATAAAGTGTAGGCTGATAAACCTAGATTATAGTAGAGTATCACTTGGCAGAGAAACGATCTTAGGGAATCAAATTATATCTGCTATTAAAGGGAAAAATTATTATTTTGAATCCTGGGTTGTAATTCCGTGTCTGTGAGCACAGACTATTTTAGAATTTTTTCCTCTAATTTCTACATAATTTTTATTAAATTACTATTTATTTTGGGATTTCAGGCATGTTCGAATAAAAGGGATGTACCTTTTGTGAGGAAAATGGAGAGTCAAAGCTAGGGTAACAGTCTAAGCTGTGTACTAGAGGTAATTGATTATAATGTAATATTTGATTTGATTTCAGATGCTTGTGCACAAGTTTGCCAGAAAACACCACATCACTTTAACTAATCAAATTTCTGAAGAGACTACTCATGTCATCATGAAAACAGGTATACCAAGAGCCTTACAGACCATGTTGCATCTGTTGCATAAAACTACATGAAAAAGGGCGCCTGGGTGGCTCAGATGGTTAAGCGTCTGCCTTCGGCTCAGGTCATGATCCTAGGGTCCTGGGATCGAGTCCCGCATCGGGCTCCCTGCTCCTTGGGAGCCTGCTTCTCTCTCTCTCTGTCTCTGTCTCTCATGAATAAATAAATAAAATCTTTAAAAAAAAAAAAAAACTACATGAAAAAATGGGAGAATTTGTTAAGCAAAAGCATGGATGACAGTCTTCCATCAGTCAATCAGTTATTTATAAAAGAAAAATAATAGTTTTGCTCTGTCCTGACCCCCTTTGGTTTGGGTTAAGATTTGGAGAGTAGTGAGCCAGAATGGTCAGCCACTTCTCGTCCACCGTGCCTCAACCACCCTGTGTGAGGGGCTCTCTGATAAGGCAGAGCCCAAGTCCTGGAAGAACACGTGGGGCAAAGAGAGGAATGAAGCGAGTTCGCACTCAAACTCCAGGCATTTGGAAACGCTCGCTCCGTGTCCACTCCATGTCCTAGCTCCACTCACACACCCGGATTGAGTGTGCTTGACAGTTTTTCAGGAAGCAAGTCCACTATCAGCTCTGAGGTAGCCTAGCGTATGAACCAGGAAAAAGAGAAGGGGAAAATTCACTTGTCCTACACCTTCCTCTTTTGCAATCTTCATTATAGCTTGTGTGATAACGGAGACTTCAGAGGCTTTTAGCTAAATCTAAGTAAACATTTCAGCGCTGCTGAAAAAGCTCATTTGAAATTGGGCCTTATGAACATAAGCTTCATGTCCAGAGCAAGTGAAGTGTAGATTCGGACCCCTGCACTGCCTCTTCTGTGGGAGGGACTGCCTGAAAGATAATGTGCTCTGCTTCGAGCACCATGCTTTCCTTTTAAGCTGGTCACTGACCACCTAGAGTGTTTCTCCAGAGGTAGGTGATGAGGATGGGGGAAAGGAAAACAAAGCAGTATTATTTGAAGAACAGAGGAAAGAATGGAAAGACTGAAGGCAACAAGCCAGCTGTCTTCCAATATTCATAGAGCTGCTTTCTGGAAGAGGAGATGAACTCACTTGTTGGGTTCCAGAAAGCAAAGAGCGGTGCACGCAGCACCCAGAAGATGCAGACTGTAGCTCAAGTCTTGAAACCTTCTGAACAGAAGTGACTCTGGAAATACAGTGGCCCTCTCCAGGATGTTTCTGTCATATAGCTGTTGGCACTTGAACATATAAGGGTCCAGCCTCCTTGGCAGGGACACAGTGCCTTAGAACTTCAAAGATCTTAGGTTTCTAAGGTGCAGAGGCTATACCACAGGGTCAGAGGATAATGCTTACAGGAATCAGGTGCCAGGGCAAGGTACTTTGAACTAAGTACTATTTTAGAGATGAATGTCATTAAAGCTGCTGAAAGGTGAAAAGAAAACTTTAAAATGCAAATTAAATTTAAAGTAGTTAGGTCTTGTGGCACCTGGGTGGCTCAGTCATTAAGCGTCTGCCTTCGGCTCAGGTCATGATCCCAGGGTCCTGGGATTGAGCCCCGCATTGGGCTCACCGCTCTGCAGGAAGCCTGCTTCTCCCTCTCCCACTCCCCTTTCTTGTGTTCCCTCTCTCACTGTCTCTCTCTGTCAAATAAATAAAATCTTTAAAAAAATAAAATAAAGTAGTTCGGTCTTTAAACAAAGGGAATACAACATTTGCTACTTTTAAACTAAAAATGAACCAAAATAGAATTCTGAATTTAAAGCCTATTACTCAATCAACTTTTACAACAGTTTAAAAAGCTTTAAAAATTGAAGAAAGAAAAACTTTTTTTTTTTCCTAAAGATTACTTATTTATTTATTTGACACAGAGAGAGAGAGCACAAGCACGGGGAGCGGCAGGCAGAGGGAGAGGGAGAAGCAGGCTTCCCGCAGAGCAAGGAGCCCGATGTGGGACTTGATCCCAGGACCCTGGGATCATGACCTGAGCCGAAGGCAGCCGCTTAACCGACTGAGCCACCCAGGCGCCCCAGGGAAAACATTTTTTATTTTTTATTTATTTTATTATTATTATTTTTTTATTTATTTGAGACAGAGAGAATGAGGGAGAGAGAGCACATGAGAGGGGGGAGGGTCAGAGGCAGAAGCAGGCTCCCCGCCGAGCAGGGAGCCCGATGTGGGACTCGATCCAGGAACTCCAGGATCATGACCCGAGCTGAAGGCAGTCGCTTAACCAACTGAGCCACCCAGGCGCCCCCCAGGAAAAACATTTTTTAATTTGTGAAGAATTCTGGGAGAGAAAATGGCTGTTGTTCCACTGGCAGATGGCCTACTGTGTTTAGGATTTAGTTAAATCCATTTCTCCTGTTTATTTATTTATTTATTTATTTAAGATTTTATTTATTTGCAAGAGAGAGAATGAGAGAGCATGAGAGGGAGAAGGGTCAGAGGGAGAAGCGGGCTCGATGCGGGACTCGATCCCGGGACTCCAGGATCATGACCTGAGCCGAAGGCAGTCACTTAACCAACCGAGCCACCCAGGCGCCCCCATTTCTCCTGTTTAAAACTAAGTGTTCTTTTCTCATTTTGCTTAGTTCTTCAAAGTACGAAACAGTACGTAGCCTTTGAAACAGTACGAAAAACCAGAACTGATTCTTCAGCTGTTGCTTTCTGAAATACCTAGAAAAGAGAAAAGCTGTGAATATAGTCTATTTTCTTGGCCCTCTCAGGGGAATTAGGAATTAAGGGGTTAGGACTCCCCAGGGAGACGTTCTGGGGGTGAAACTTTGTCGCTTACATGGACATTTCAAATTCAGGATTTCGCATATTCATGTCCTTTCACAAATTTGCCATCCAGTGAAATAGACCTTCCCCATCCACATGTATCAGTACACATGGGGAATTTCTTGAACATTGTGACAGACATCTTGAGCACCTAGAAGATAGAGCAGACCTTTCCTGTGGTCTTAACCTCCTATCAGCCTCTTTCAGATTTCCAAAGATGCACACCTGCTGGTTATAATTAGGGATGATTCCAGCCTCTGAGTCTATCACCAGGGCTGTTGGAATCATCAATCCAGATTGATCTCAAGTGGCATAAGGAGCTAGGGGCACTTTAGCTTTCTTACAGCAGAACTTCCTGATTTTTGTTTTCCCCTTCTAATCCTTTGGATGTTTTTCATCCTGCAGATGCTGAATTTGTGTGCGAACGGACACTAAAATATTTTCTGGGTATTGCAGGAGGAAAATGGGTAGTTAGCTATTTTTGTAAGTACAATATGTCTCCCCTCCTCCCTTTAACACCTCAGAATTGCATTTTAACACCTAACTTTTTTAATGCCTAAGGTTTTTGCTGATGCTGAATCTGAATTACCAAAAGGTCTTTAATGGTAACACTAAACTAGCTTTATCTTAAATGCGTATCTCTTTGTTTGGATAAGCTGGTGATATTGGGGAAAATGGATTTCTTTGTATAACTAATAGGACCTAATCTGCTTCTAGCAAAGTTAGCATATAACTAAGGATTTATTTAATACCAGGCAGAAATCCATGTGCAGCAGGCACTCTTATAATGTTTAATTTAAGCCACTGCCGTGTCTCCAGAAGAAAATCTATTAGGGAGCTGTGGCTTTATAGAGGGAGGACCTCTACTCAGTGTTCTGCCCTCTGCGCTGTTACACAAATCGCTTCACCGTCCACCTCCATGAAAAGAGCACGTACTTCTGCCTTCATGTGACCTGTTTTTCTGTCATCTCTTTAGGGGTGACCCAGTGTATTAAAGAAAGAAAGATGCTAGATGAGGTAGGTACTTGATGTTACAAACGAATCAGAAAGACTTGGTGCCATTGAGTCACAAAATCACTGAACACTTGTCTGCTTCCTTGTTTGTACTCCTTTCCAAAGACTTTCCCTGGCGATGTGGATCATCAAGAATTGCGCAAAGCAACCCAGGAAATTCTGTGTTCTCAGTTCAAGTTTCAGTAGAAACAATCTTTCCTCAGAGGAAGGAGAAGGAATTTATAAAGCAGAAAGAAAAGATTCATAAGCCTAAGAAACAGGCCCACCTGATCTCACATGCATAGACCTTTGTAGAAAACTGGTTGTCCACTGTCTTTGAAGAAAAACCCTTCATATTAATATGCAAATGTATCTGCTTAAAACTCAGATGCCTTCAAAGAGATGTTACTTTTATGATCCTGAGAACAGTGAGGTAAATAAGACAGAATGTAGGAGGAGGAATAATTTTAGAACAGAGCCATCTAAGAGCTGCCAGTGACAACAGATCAGGCAAAATAAAATTAGCAAAAGCAGTTTTAAACCACTATGCACTATTCAGCATATTCATAATTAATCAAATGATGTTTTTGTTGGTTTTAACTTTGATTCCGTGACTGAATATGATTGGGATCCTACTATGTCCTGGGCAGCAGGAATACTGCTGCAAGTAAGAGTGATGGGTCCCTGCTCTGCTGGGATCCATGTTCTACTGAGGGGAGATATATAATAAATAAAGATGCATTTAAAATACCAATAAATAGAGGCACCCAGGTGGCTCAGTTAGTTAAACATCTGAGTCTTGGGGCACCTGGGTGGCTCAGTCATTAAGCATCTGTCTTCGGCTCAGGTTATGATCCCACGGTCCTGGGATCGAGCCCCGCATTGGGCTCCCTGCTCCGCGGGGAAGCCTGCTTCCCCCTCTCCTACTCCCCCTGTTTGTGTTCCTTCTCTCGTTGTGTCTCTCTCTGTCAAATAAATAAAATCTTAAAAAAAAAAATCTGAGTCTTGATCTCAGCTCAGGTCTTGATCTCAGGGTCATGAGTTCGAGCCCCGTGTTGAGCTCCACACTGAGCATAGAGCCTACTTAAAAAAACCAACCAAACAAAACCAATAAATACTATGGAATAAAAACTTTAAAAAAAAGAATGATAGTAGCCAGATAAAAATAAATAAATACATACATACTTAACTGTGGAGGAGAAATACACAGAACAGACTAGCAACTCACTGGGGACAGAGATTGACTACTTAAGGACACCAGGAAGGCTTTCTGAAAACCTTGAGCTGAGACCTAAAAGACCAAGAATTGGTCTAGAAAAATGTAGGGAACAAATGTTAACAGGCAGAAGAACAGCAAGCATAAATGTCTTGAGGTAGGAATGAATTTGGTTTATTAAAGAAAAATAGGCCAGTGTAGCTGGAGAGTAGTAATTGGTGAATTACATGTAGGGAGCAGAGGTTGGACCAGGGGTTGGAGAAGGTCACAGACAAGGGCTAGATCAGGTAGGATTTGGTGGAAGTCATGGTAAGGAATTTGAATTTTATTTCTAGGGTAATTGGTGGCATGGAGATGGTAAGAAGAAATTGGTTAGTTATGTTTGGAGACAGGACCTGTTAAAGGGTTAAATTTGGAGGATGAGGTAAAGGGAGGCGTTGAGGAGAGAAGGGTTGGGTTTTTGGCCTGAACAATAGTGGATGTTAGTAATAGTAAATCAGGTAAGGAAGACACAGAGGAGGAGCATCCTGAGAGGGGGCAGAACAGGAGGCAGGAGCAGAATCAAGAGCTCTGTTTTAGATGTGTGAATTTGGGGATTTATATTAGACTTTCAGGTAAAGAGCTTAAGTCGGCACAGGGGTATAATCAGAACAAGGAATTTGAGGGTCAGCTTCAAACAGATGACATTTTTAGCACTAGACTTTTCTCACTCAAGTGGCTACGAAATGTTAAGTGTTCTTTCTTCTAATAACAGCCTATGGTCTGACATTCATGACGCTGTCCTCCCTACATTTCAGTCAATTGTTTCTAAGCGTTCTTCCCCAAAACTCTCCCAAAAGCTCTAATCTCTGCAATCCCATTATTCTTTATTTCCTCATCCTTGACCAGTCAGAACCAGTGGTTTTGAAAAAGCTCTAACTTTCTTTAATGTGTTAAATGTATATTTTATCATTTGGTCTCATTAATTGTAAATCTCTCAATGGAAATCTGAGAAGCCCTATTTCTTTAGATGGTAATACACAATTGGTTTAAAAGATCAGGAATTCTCCAGTTTCCTTTATAACAGCGCAGTATTAGCAGTTTAATCTCAATGCTAAGTGAATATTTTGAGAAGAGACAGATGTTAAAAATTAAAATACATTAAGTCCCGATGAGGTGAAAAGCCAATTGTTCATTTCTGCCCACAAAGATTTGCTTCAGTCAGTTGATTTCAGCAGCTGAGATGCTGGTCATTTCATTCAGTCCACCAAAAAGAATGATTTTTTTCGGGCAGGGGTGGGGTTGTCAAAATTCTGCCCTGCAGTACTGAATTCTTTAATAGGATGTATCTACTCTACTTCCATTGAAGGAGGCTTCTCTTTCTCTGATACCTGTGGTTTGCCTTGGGTTTCTTCCAGCATGATTTTGAAGTCAGAGGAGATGTTGTGAATGGAAGAAACCACCAGGGTCCGAAGCGAGCAAGAGAATCCCGCGACAGAAAGGTAAAGTCCCACTCTGCCATGTTGATAAAAACCCCACCCGCCCCACTGCATTCCAATCCCTTTCGTGGAGATGGTCTCATGCACCTGTAAGGGGCATCACATACTGCTAGAGCACTAGCTGGGTGCTTCCATAGAGGTTCTTATTTATTTGTTTGTTTGTTTGTTTATTTTAAGGTTTTATTTATTTGAGAGACAAAACACAAGCAGGGGGAGGGGCAGAGGGAGAGGACCAAGCAGACTCCCCGCCAAGCGGGGAGCCCAACTCGGGGCTCAGTCCCAGGACTCTGAGATCATGACCTGAGCCAAACACAGACACTTAACCGACTGAGCCACCCAGGCGCCCCTTTTTAAATTTTTTTAAAAGATTTATATATTTATTTTAGAAGAGAGAGCATGAGCAGGAGGGGCAGAGGGAGAGGGAGAGAGAATATCAAGCAGACTCTGCTCTGAGTCTGGAGCCCAACATAGGGCTCAGTCCCACAACCCTGAGATCACAACCTGAGCCAAAACCAAGTGTCAGGCGCTTAACTGACTGCACCACCCAGGCACCCCTAGGTTCTTTTTTCGTTCTCCTAGCCCAACAAGGTAAATAAGTGTTCTCTCTGTTTTATGAATGAGGGAACTTAGAGGTGTAGAGAAGCTATGTACTTTGGACTCCAGTCTGGGGTTCAAATCTCAGCTGATAAGTGGCAGAGCTAGGATTTGAAAGAGAAGTGAATCTAAGGCCTTTGCTGTTTGCACTTCACCGTCTTTCTGTAAAGTAGTGTGGTCATTGCTGCAAGGGAGATGTACACAGTGCTGTCTGTGGAAGCACAGAAGAGAAAGTGATCGATAAATCAACAGTGAACATCTTTATAATGTATACTATATGCCAGGGTCTGCTCTAAACATGCGATCATATTAACTCACAATTTTACAGCAGCTTGGGGTGCCTCGGTGGCTCAGTCGGTTAAGTGTCTACCTTTGGCTCAAGTGATGATCTCAGGGTCCTGGAATCAAGCCCCACGTTGGGCTCCCTGCTCGGGGGAGTCTGTCTCTCCCTCTCCCTCTGCCTCTCCCTGCTCCCTCGTGCTGTATCTCTCTCAAATAAATAAAAAAAATTTTTTAAAGATTATTTATGTATCTATTTATTTGACAGAGAGAGGGAGCAAACACAAGCAGGGGGAGCGGCAGGCAGAGGGAGAGGGAGAAGCAGGCTCCCTGCTGAGTAGAGAGCCCAGCATGGGCTCTATCCCAGAACCCTGGGATCATGACCTGAGCCGAAAGCAAACGCTTAACTGACTAAGCCACCTAGGCACCCTACAAATAAATAAAATCTTTAAAAAAAAATTTTTTACAGCAGCTCTATAAGGTGTGTACTATAATTATACCTATTTAGTTTTAAGATTTTATTTATTTATTTGAGAGAGAGAGAGCATGAGAGGGGGTAGATGCAGAGGGAGAGGGAGAAGCGGACTCCCTGCTGAGCGGGAAGCCCGACATAGGGCTTGATTCCAGGATTCTGAGATCACGACCTGAGCTGAAGTCAGACACTTAACCGACTGAGCCACCCAGGTGCCCCTAGTTATACCTATTTTATAGATGAGCAAATGAAAGCTCAGAGAGGTTGAGTAAATTGCCCAAGCTCACACAGCTAGTTGGGAACCCATGACTAGTTGAACACGTGTAGTCAAGCTCCAGAATCTGAGCTCTTAACAGTATCAGAGTTTCTGAGGGCATATGGCTGGCTCAGTCAGTGGAGCATGCAACTCTTGATCGCAGGGTTGTAGGTTTGAGCCCCACATCAGGTGTAGAGATTACTTGAGAAAAAAAATTTTAAAAAACAATATTAGGGGCATCTGGTTGGCTCACTCAGAAGAGCATGCGACTCTTTATCTTGGGGTTGTGAGTTAGAGCCCCATGTTGGGTGTAGAGATTACTCAAATAAATTAAAACTTTAATTAAAAAATCTGAAAAAAAATAATACCATCAGGCACCTGGGTGGCTCAGTCATTGAGCGTCTGACTTCGGCTCAACTCATGATCCCAGGGTCCTGGGATCGAGCCCCATATCGGGCTCCCTGCTCAGCGGGAAGCCTGCTTCTCCCTCTCCCACTCCCCCTGCTTGTGTTCCCTCTCTCACTGTCTGTCTCTCTAATAAATAAAATAAAATATTTTAAAATAATATAATAATAATACCATAGTTTCTTGGAAAAGTATAGAAGATTTCACAGAGGAAAAAAGTAGATTATTCTAACATTTACAAATGAAGGACTAGAGGCCCAGGAAGACTCTGTGATTTTCCCCAGGTCATACTGTAGCAGATGATGGAGCCAAAGCAATGTCGCCCTCTCAGGGAGAAGTCCAGGCAAGATTTCACACCTTCCTGTCAGGCCTGAACTGGCTGCTTTCTCAGGTCACTGACTGAGCGCTTGTGTGCCTAGTCAGCGTTTCTTCTTTTTTTAAATGTGCACCACTGAGCATTTCAGAACAGTCCCATACGGAGCACCGTCTGTCCCTTTATAGAACTTGAGCAAGAACCAGTAGAAGTGATTTTCTAGAGAAAACTGCTTTGGGAGAGCTCTGAACCCTTGGGGTCAGCCCACCCCGACCCTTTGAGCCCGTCAAGTAACTTCCAGATGCCAAGAAAAGCTGCTGGCCCTTTTTCTGCTTCTGCCTTCACCCCAGGGGAGTTCTGTGTGAGCCAGGCATTTGTTTTTATTCCACTGTATGCAAGGCAGAATTAGCACCAGATTCTTCCTCCTTCAAAGGAAATTCCAGTGTTTGGGGGTTTTTCCCAATTTTGGGATGGCAATGATGCAAAGTGCCTGGTCAAAGTAATGACATTCTGAAGATACTAAATGTCACCATAGTATTTTCCTGTGGAAGAGAAATGTATTTGTAGAGATGAAACTTCAGATTTCTTATCTCATAACTATACATCCTCATCAGTGAGTGTCAGCTTGGATATAAAAATTCCTAATCCTTTATACTTTTCACAGCAACATTTGGCTCCAGCGAGCTGCCTGGGGAGAGCTTTTAGCATTATGAGTATCTAGATCCTGTCAACAGGTTGGGATGCAGTTTATTCATACAGATACTAAGAATGGCATATATGGATGCTGCCACAACAGAAACAGACTTGTCCTGCTGCTCTTGTTTTTGTTTTTTGTTTTGTTTAAAGACTTTATTTATTTGAGAGCAAGATTGAGAGATGGCAAGAGGGAGCACAAAAGGGGAGGAGAGGGAGAAGCTCGCTCCTAGGACCCCGAGACCACAACCTGAGCCGGAGGCAGACACTTAACCAGCTGAGCCACCCAGGCCCCCCAACCTGCTGCTCTTTCTTATTCCTGTGGTTGTAGTTGAGATGAGAGTGGGGAGGCTCATTTCCTAAAGGCCATTATGAGTTTTTAGCTCCTGGTTTTTCTGTACCCCAGTTTCTCTTATTTGAAAGGAGGTGAGTTCCAGGCCTAGGCAATTTTCTTTTTTTGTGGAATGGGGAGAAAGAGCATCAAGAGAATGATGGTTACCCAAATGATATACATCCAGCCAACTATACAACTTTACATTTCTTTTAAATGATACCCTATTGGGGCACCTGGGTGGCGCAGTCATTTAAATGTCCGACTCTTGGTTTCGGCTCAGGTCGTGATCTCATGGATTGTGGATCAAGCCCCACATTGGGCTCTGCACTCAGCGGGAGTCTGCTTGAAAGGTTCTCTCTCCCTCTCCCTCTGCCCCTCTCCCCACTGGTGCTTGTGCATGTGCGTGTGTGTGCTCTCTCTCTCCCTCAAATAAATAAATAAATCTTTAAAAAAATAAAAATGATACCCTAGCGCTTGCCTAAGAACCTGCACCAGTGTAAGAATCTGCCTGTAACATGAGCCACACAAGGCTGTTTAAATTCTAGATGACTAAATTAAATGAAATATGAAGTTTCGTTCCTCACTCACCGTAACCACATTTCAAGAGCTTGGTAGCTGCATGTGACTTGTGGCCACCTTATTAACACCAATATAGAACATTTCCGTCATCACAGAAAGTTCTTTTGTTTTTACTTATTTAAGTAATCTCTGCACCCAACATGGAGCTCAAACCCACAACCCTGAGATCAAGAGCCGCATACTCCACCAACTGAGCCAGCTAGGCCCCCCCCAGAAAGTTCTTGTGGACGGTGCTAGCGAGCAGTGTATGTAAGCGGAAGGGGCACCTTGGAGGTGCAGGATAATCTGTGTCTCCTGGAAACCAGGCAGTCAGGTCAGCTCAATGAGAAGAGGCAGACCCAGGCTTCACTTCTAGATTAGATTAACTTCTAGATTAAAAACAAAAACAAAAAACAGTTTAGGTTGCCTGAAGGAACAAGGGCCAGTCTTAGAGCAGTGTGGAGGAAGGAACAGATGTCCGGAGGCCAGAAGAAAGAGGAGAAAAGGAGCATGTAAAATCAACATAGACTTCTCTGCCAGTTAGGGTGATGGTTAGGATTGATGTACCAAGTCTGGATAAACAAACTGCAGCCTATAGCTTGAATTTCTTGCCATCCAAACCTCTTATTAAATATAAAGAAGGCCCGGGTTTTTTTGTCTCAACAAGAAGTGAAGTCACTGGGAAGGAGCCTGTGCCTGATTGGTGGCAAAGGGAGATGCTCAGCCTCTGAATAACAAAGAATGACTGTAGAGTGGGTCAACTACATACTCACTTTTTTTAGAAGTCTTCTGAAATCCATCAGTGTTCTGACATTGGACTCATTGTCTCCAGGAAGTAGCAGAAATTATCAGGTGGTAGAGGCGCCTGGGTGGCTCAGTCATTAAGCATCTGCCTTCAGCTCAGGTTCATGATCCCAGGGTCCTGGGATCGAGCCCCGCATTGGGCTCCCTGTTCGGCGGGAAGCCTGCTTCTCCCTCTCCCGCTCCCCCTGCTTGTGTTCCCTCTCTTGCTGTGTCTCTCTCTATCAAATAAATAAAAAAAGAAAGAAAAGAAATTATCAGGTGGTAAAGAAAAAAGAAAGTCCTTCATTTTGGAGAGTCTGTTTATATTGTTTTTTATAAAATGCATACTCTTTTATAATTAGTGTTTCTTTCTCTCCATCCCTCTGTCCCTCTGTCCCACTCTTCTCCCAGATCTTCAGAGGCCTAGAAGTCTGTTGCTATGGGCCCTTTACCAACATGCCCACAGGTAAGAGACTGGGAGAAGTGCAGAGTCCAGCACCAGCCTTTCTCTTACATGGTGGAGTGTTACAGGAGAGACCGTCTTAACAGGGCTCCTCAGATTGGTGGGGTGCTCTAGAGCTCATTCTGTTTCTCTACCATCTGTCAGACAAAACTGCACCTGAACGTTACCCTGTGTCAAAAAACCAGCCCTGTGCCCTTTCTCAAGAGCTAGAAGGCCCTGAAAATTTAGCTTCTAGGATGCAGTGTTCTGTGCTCAGATGGGGTAGAGCTGCCCTTACTGCCCTTTGGTTTAAGAAAGGAGGGAAAGAATAAGGTGGGGAGAAGATACCTTTCAGGTTTGTAAATGTTAAGAAAGAATTCTGCTCTTCCTAAATCATCTTCATTTGATACTGAGAAACAAGCATGGCAGCTACATAAGCCCTATGGGCCTGGGGCCCCACACAGGCCCAGAGCAAGCAGGGAAGGACTCTTGATGAACATTTTCTAATTAACTCTGACATTGAATGTGATGTTATGTTTAGGAGTGCTGTGGGGCTCAACTCCGGAGTTGTGTGGCACTGAGGCCCTGGCATGTGTATAGATTTGGTTTGTTCTTTTCGAAACAAGGTCCACCCACCTTTGCTTCTGCGCCCACTTCCTCCCCAGGGATTAGGTTCTCTTACTCCTCAAAAGATGGCCTTGGCATCTGGTCAGGGACAGATGAGTGGCAGCAAGAGAGCCCGGCAAAGTAATTTTACTTCTGTCTTCTTTGTTGGTTATTGATTGAATTTTTATGAAATTTCCAAGTGCCACTTGGGGATTTCTCAGTGTTTTTGTTCTTTGGTATAATGAAAACCAGGTCTCTAACAGGTATCGTTTTGGAGATGAGTCAGTTGATCTCAGTTCTTTAAGACAAACAGGAGCCACCTCCACAATCCCCAGAAATGGACTGATGAAAAAAGAGCCCCCAAAGAGGCCCAGAAGCCATTCATTGGTCCATTCTGCTGATTTTCCAGGTGCAGGTGGAAAATCTCTACAGTCCCTTTTGATTTCTGTTCCCCCGAGTGTGTCGATTCCAGCTGAGCACGGAGCCCTTCCCCACTGATGTACTGAGTCTCCGTTCAGGATGATGTGTATTTTTTTTTGACTGAATGAATTATCTTCCTGTCTCTTGACACTTACAGTAATTACCACCAAGTATGGTGTCCTCGGTGGCCGTGATTATCAATTACCACACGGAATTCGGCAGGGAGGGAGGGAAAGCAAGTGGGTATTTTTTCACAGTATCTTAGCCAGCAATTTAGCAAATTAGGGAAGTTGGATCTTGGATTCTTTTCTTCCAAAGTGTCTTATTTGAGAGACTGTCAAACCTTATCTACCAAGGGGCCTTCTGGGGACCGATAACCAGGGTAGGTAGCATATCGGTGGCAAACTTAGAATCCATACCTGGTATAGATTCTAGTTCAAGGCCTCTCTGTCCTTTTGGAGCAGGGATAGAGACTCTCCCACTTTGAAGTCTTAAGTCTTGCTGTAAGCCTTCATCCAGAGGAGCGTGGGGTAGAGGGCCCAGGTTAAGTGTGTAGAGTACTGTGGTGATCTTAGGTCTCTCTGTGCTATTTAGATCAACTGGAGTGGATGGTGCACCTCTGTGGGGCTTCTGTGGTGAAGGAGCCTTCGTTATTCACTCTCAGCAAGGTAAGTGTTTGATGCCCTGTCAGAGGGGGACAACACAAAATCTGTCCTATGACTGAGCAAGGCTGGTACCCATCAGTCCCTGCGAACCCTGCCAGGGGGCCTCAAAAGCCTCTCTTAGCCCGAGCCTTCTCTGATCATGTGCCAGTGCCAGAAAACTCCCACGTGTGGAGGGTCAGTAAGGACTTGAGTTCTCTAAGTATTTAATTTATTAAGGGAAGGTTCTCCCTCCAGTGCTTCCTTTTTGCCTTGTGCCCTTCGCCATCCTTTCTGTGGTGGCACCTAAAGTAGTCTGCTTTAGCACACCATCAAGAAATGGTGAGGTGACTGTTGCAAAAGTCCAGCTCTGATACGCTCCATGCTGTTTCCTTCCTGGGGATGCAGGGTACTCACCCAGTGGTGGTCGTGCAGCCGGATGCCTGGGCAGAGGACAGTGGCTTCCATGGTAAGTCTTGCTGTAAGCCTTTGTCCAGAGAAGTATGGGTGGCAGGGCCCAGATGAAGTCTGTAGATGACTGTGGTGATTTTAGACCTAAATGTCCTGTTTCAATCAACTGGAGTAGATGGTGGGGCTGTATGGGGCTTCAGAAAGCCATGGGTATGTGCCTGTGACATATGGGGTCCTATGTGATGAGTTTGGTTCACCACAGATCACCCAGTGTTTGATTAACACAGTTCTCATGACCTTCTAGGTGCTCAGTGAATATTTGAATGAATAAATGAAGGAATGAATGAATGGCTAAAATGTCCTTTTAAAACAGTGGTTTGCTCATTTTGCATTTATAAAAGTAATGCGTGAGTTATTTCCATTGGTGGGGGTTAAATATTAATTAATGTTCATCACATAAAATATAAATGAGCATAGGGACACCTGGGTGGCTCAGTCATTAGGTTTCTGCCTTTGGCTCAGATCATGATCCCAGGGTCCCGGGATAGAGCCCCACATTGGGCTCCCTGCTCAGTGGGAAGCCTACTTCTCCCTCTCCCACGGCCCTGCTTGTGTTCCCTCTCTCGCTGTGTCTCTCTCTGTCAAAGAAATAAATAAAATCTTTAAAAATACATATATATTATAAATGAGCACAAACACAATGAAATAATTCTAGTAATCCCACCACTTAGAGACGGTGATGGTAAAATTCTTCCAGGCATGTGTGCATATATATGTACACGCATATATTTTACACAAATGTGATCACGCTTATCATACTGTTTTGCTTTCTCACCTAAGAGGTTGCAATATCATTAAATTGCAGTGCTGTTTTGTGCTCTCTGGTGACTTTTTTTTTTTTTTAAGATTTTATTTATTTTTATTTGAGAGAGAGAGCAGGGGAGGGGCAGAGGGAGAGAGAGATAATCTCCAGCAGACTCCACACTGAGCGCAGGGCTCGAGGAGCAGGGCTCGATCCCAGGATCCTGAGATCACGATCTGAGCTGAAACCAAGAGTTGGTCGCTCAACTGACTGAGCCACCCAGGCGCCCCTGGTGACTTTTCCTTTAACAGATTGGAGCTCCTGTTAGTAAAGTTGCTAGAGGCTGTAGGCTTTCACCAGCAATCACTCCTCAGGCTTCTGAATGAGGTCCTGTGTCCTGAAGCATTATTTAAGATCAGCAGTTTTGCACTCACCCGAGTGACCCTGTGAACTCCTACAACCAGGTCCCCGGAGTAGATTGACAGGAGTCTGGTCTGGGAAAACGTGAAGTGACACTAATTTCTGCTTGTGTTCTCTGTCCCCAGCGATTGGGCGGATGTGTGAGGCACCTGTGGTGACCCGAGAGTGGGTATTGGACAGTGTAGCCCTCTACCAGTGCCAGGAGCTGGACACCTACCTGATCCCACAGATTCCCCGCGCTGCTGCTCACTCCAGCCAGCCATGCGTGTAGCGTCTGGAGCCTGTCTCCATGGGACCCCGAGAATGATCCTAAGAAGCAGCCTTTTTCCAGGCTCCAGGAGCTCTTCTTCAGTCCTTCCACAGTCCCGGTTACTGAATATTTTATGTACATTAGCCTGAGAAGAAATTGTGGCTATGCAAGGGTCCCTTAAAGATTTTCTGCTTCAAGTCGCCCTTTGAAATCTACCATGAGCACACAATTGTCCTAATTTTTCACTTGGAAAGAATTTAAAACCATTTAAACCCCACCAATTTAGCAAGATGCTGATTCATTATTTATTAGCCCTATTCCTCATACCGGGGATGTTGGCTTAGAGCTGGAGGCACAGGATGCTGGCCTCCGGAGAGTAGCTGGTCTCCCTGAGTTTGCTCCTCTAAAACCCGAGTCAGACCCTTCAGTGGAAAGCGAGGACTTGGGGAATCTGTGACGTGACTTAAAATCAGAATAGTCCTCGGCCGGCTCTCAAATGTTGGAGTGGAGCAGGCGTGGGGGCCGGAGGGATTCAGAGGCAGGTAATAGACGTGAATATGAACGCTGAGGGGTAGAGGAGAGGGGAGTCACACTGGCCCTGATCTCCAGAAGTCTGTGCTATAGCCACTGGATTTCTAAGGAATTTCGTAGCCCTGATGTGCTCTGAAATAGAATCTCTTCAAGAACTGGTGTCCGAAGAGAGTCTTCTAATTCCCCGTTAGAAATAAACACAGTGTTTGTTGTTGTAGCTGTGATATGCCACCCATTCCTCTTGAGACATAAGGTCTCTGATATGGATAGTTCATGTCTGAAAATGACGGATCCCACCAGGAAAGGAGCTGTTGCTCTCCTTGAGGTAATTTTTTTCTCTGTGCCTCCCCTTGCTGAACTGTATAGCTTCGTAAATAATTTTGTTTGCCGAAGGGAGAGAGAGTGTTTGTCATCAACTCATTATCCAGGACTGTTTATAGCTGTTGGAAGGACTAGGTCTTCCTTAGTCCCCCAGTGTGAGGGCAGTACAGACCTGATTGTACAAAATGTTTTGTGAATATTGTGCTGTTCACCTGCAAATAAACTTGGTAGCAAACACTTCCACCGAGCATGACTTCCTGAGGCTTACAGCTGCAGACCTGCTCAGACCCTTTCACTGCACTTCAATCTCTTCATCTGTAAAATGGGGGTAACAATAGTACCAACCCCGAGCATTAACCGAGGAGACTTCAGTACCTCCTGTATTTGCTATTGCTGCCATAGCAAATTGTCACAAACCTAATGGCTTAAAACAACATCCATTTATTATCTCACAGTTCTGTAGGTCAGAAGGCCAAGTTGGCTCAACTGGTAGTTTCTTTGTGTCGGGTTTCACAAGACCAAAATCAAGGCAGCAGGGCTGGGTTCCTTTCCACAGGCTCGGGGGATGAATCCGCTTCCAAGCTCATTTCATGTGGTTGGCCAGATTGTTCCTCACAGTTGTGGGACTGAGAATCCCCGTTTCCTTACTGGCTGTTGGCCAGAGGTCATCCTTAGCCTCTCCCACATTCCTAGGCTCATGAACCCCTAGCTGCATCTTCAAAGCCAGCAAGCAACCCTGGTCAAAAACTTTTCTCATGTTCGGAGTCTCTCTGACTTCCCCTTCCTCATCTCTCTGACTGCCAGATCTAGCTCCTGCCAGAGAAATTTCTGTTTTTAAGGGCTCAGGTGATTAGACTGTGCCCACCAGGTAATCCAGGGTGATCTCCCTCTCTTAACGTCCATAACCTGAACTACAGCTGCAGAGCCCCTTCGCAGCAGGACCCAGATTAGTGTTTAATTGAATAACCAGGGGACAGAATCTGGGGAGGGTATCTTGAGATTTCTGACAACCACTCCCATTTAACATACTTAATCCACAGATAAGAATCTGTATCATCATTTTTTGGTCTTCACATGTTCAGAGATTAGAGTCCTCTTAGAGGCAAAGAGAAGTAGATGCCCACACAATTCAGCGTTGCCACGTTTGTAAGGAAGGTGGGTGGGTGAGGGAAGAGTGGAGAAAACGGAACTGGCATCACGTTTGTCTCGGGGTCGTCGTCACAGCCCTAGGCAGTGGGTATTCGGCACCTCATTTGAATAAAGGAGAATGGGAAAGAGATTTTGCTCAGAGTTTGCACAGCTAGTAAGTGACAACCTGGAAATCTAAACCCATGCCCTTTCTGCCCCATCATGGAGCTTCCCACCCGCATCCGTCACGGATCCGGGTCAGAGGCACTGGCTCAAGCCTCAAGGGAACTTGGGGAGAGGAGTGGGTTGTGAGGGGAACTAGCACTCTAGACTCTTTTGTGGGCCACAGTGGGAGGCAGTAGAATGTTCCTGCCTCCCAGCAGCAGCTCTCCTCGAGAAAAGCAGCCCTCCTTTGCCCTCAGCAGAGACTGACAGGATTGGCCCACAGCTGCCGGTTTCCACCTCCATCCAGCCTCCCGATTATGGTTGCTTATCTTTCAGAGATCAAAGCCTTCCAGTCCGGGGCGCCTGGGGCGCCTGGCGGGCTCAGTCTGAGCATGCGACTGTTGATCTCTGGGTTGTGAGTTCAAGCCCCAGGCTTGGTATGGAGATTACTTGAAAGTAAACTCTTAAAAAAAAAAAATCCTGGGGCACCTGGGTGGCTCAGTCGTTAAGCGTCTGCCTTCGGCTCAGGTCATGATCCTGGGGTCCTGGGGCTCGATCCTCGAGCCCGCATCGGGCTCCCTGCTCAGCGGGAGGCCTGCCTCTCCCCTCTCCCACTCCCCCTGCTTGTGTTCCCTCTCTCGCTGTCTCTCTCGCTGTCAAATAAATAAATAAAATCTTAAAAAAAAAAAAAAATCCAGTTCAGCCTCGCCTACAGCATCATCTCTGCCAGGCTCATGCCAGGCCACTGTCTACCCAGCAAGGAGTAATGGGTCTTGGTGGGAACAGTAATGGCAGGTGGGCTTGAAGTAAGTGCTTCGGGCACAGTGACAAGTCATGGCTTGCTGGCCCCTGGGGGTGAGCCAGGCCTCAGCCTTCCCAGGAATCTTGGGTGAAAGCGGGGATGACAGACACAGAAAAAAGTTTCCTGTAATTATCTCTCGAGGTCTTCCAACAAATATCCACCCTATTTTTCGAGCTCTGCATAACCCTTCCCGGAAGTCAGCTTCTGTCCCTGGCCTCATGATGCTTGGCTGGGTTTTAGAGGCTTATCTGATGATGAAGTAAATCTATTTGCTCCTTTGACCTCCGGCTTTAAGACGTCCCCCCACTTTTCCATCCCGCAGTGTAGCCCTCTGGGCATGGCAGCATTTGGGGAACCAGTTTCTGTGTGTCCTTATCTGGCAAATGAACTTCTGCAAAGGAGCTGGAAAGGCAGGAGAAGAAGAGCGATTATCATGCAGGTGCAGGGAGGGGGGCCTAGAGAAGAGCTCTGTGGATTATCTCCCTCCTAAAAAACGCAACCAGAATCATCAACAAAGTATCGGCTCAGAAACATGCAGAAGAAAAAGAAAGGAATCAGTGTTGGGGTGGTTGGAGCCGAAGAAGCCGAGCTGCCCAGAATGTATCCTGTGAAGGCTGCGAGGAGCAGATAAGAGGGCCCCAGAGGCAGGCAGCACCAGAAGAAGGGCAGCGCGAGGGGGACGGGCAGATCTCCCCACAGAAACCCAAGAGAATAGGGCTTGCTAGCCAGGGACCCGGGGAGCTTGTTTATCAAAGGCTGTAGACTGGCTCAGCCGGAGGCCCCTTTACCGTACTTCAGTGATGCTCAAACAGCCTGTAAATCTGCCCATAACAAGGAGAAAATTAAAGAAATGAATCTGGGCAAATAGAAAAGGAGAACTGGAGACAGCCAGCTCCTGTAGAAAGCCGGGCTTGGGGACATGCGGCGCGGGGGTGGCCGGGTTGGGGCGGGGGGGTCCTGAGATGAGTCCGAATGATCAGGAAAATCGAAGCAATGGTGGGAGGGTCTGGAGCAATGGAGAACTGGAGAGTCTCCCCCCACCTTATGGGGACTGGCACAGACGAACTTTGCAGACCTAGTTTCAGGGAGCCAGAATGATAAGGTAGTTTCACAAGTAGCTTAGTGCAGGGATTCTCAAACCACGATCCCCTGATGGGGACTGAGGGGGGAATAACACCACCACTAGGAACTTAGCTAAGCAGATTCCGGGGCTCACTCCCCACATACTGCATCCGAAACCAGGGGTGGGGGCCGAAGGAAGCTCATGTTTGAGAAACACTGGCTTAGCGTAAGGGGCTGCTGATTGGTATAAACTGTTACCTGAGGTCTATTTTGTCTCCAGGAGAGGTGGCTCTGGGACCTCTTAAGGAAAACTAAAGTTTGTGGGCTGGTTAGTGGTTCTTATCTACAAGATTGCAGCAGCTGGTTTCAGTTGACTAAAATGGCCCTTTAAATAAATACAAAGCAAAGGATAAAGATTAAATTATATTAGCAGCCTAGGAGCAGAAGGGCCAGACTGCCTAAAAAAACAGCTAGAGATTTTATTAATATTTAAATTGCAGGGAAACCACAGCTGCAGCCTTTGACTCCAGCATAGAGATATGCAAATGGGGCTTTCTAAAGAAAGGCAATTTCAGACAGCCCGCGAGGTAACAAGAACAAATAAAATAAATGACTTTGTAATTTATCTTTATTGACTGATGGAGAGCAAGGCGAATAGACAACCCTCACCTAGCAAGAGAGCCGCCACCAGCGGGCTCTCTGAGGGGAGAAGAGACAGCTGGCCTGGAGGGAGAAAGGCAGGCAAGACCCATGAGTGGGGACAGGAAAGACCCAAGGAGGACAAAACAGAAGGAGGCAGATGGGAGGAGAAGATGACTAAATTAGAAGCAAAGAAAAATGGAAGGCCAGCCCTGGGTTCCGTGGACCATCTGATCTTGCCAGCTCTCAGGGGCAACAGCAAGAGTAATCGTTAATGACTATCATTTGCCACATTCCTACTAAGTGCCATGCACTATTCCCAACTACAAATGAGGAATAGGACACTTTGAGAGGTCGAGCAACTTGCCCGAGGTCACACAACAAAAGGAGGTGGCAAAGCCTTGCTCGGGGAAAGATTTGTGCGGGGCTAAACTGTGCTGGGAACCAATCCTAGGAGGCGGTGAATAACAATCAGGTTAGTGATTGACGGGAGACTACATGCCCAGGCCCTGGTAGCCTCTGTATGCGCCACGGTTGTGAAAGGGAGGGAGAGAAGATCCATTTCTGGCCTTCAGATTGCTTACTATTCAATGCGGGAGGCAAGAAAGCCACGGGAAACCCTTACAGAGTTGTGCCTTCTGGTCCAGAAGCCCTCTGGGGGCTGTGGGGCGGCACCTCTGGGTGAAGCATCTCAAGCTGACCCTTGGAGCTTGGATAGGATTTGGCTGGTGAAAAGGAAGCCAGGAGATTCCAGAAGGCCCAAGTGAGAACCCCTGCACCTGGAGGAACTGGGGGAAGGAGCACCTGATCCAGAAAGTTGGGAAAGTCTTCTGCAGATACATTTCTCTGACCAGCGCCCCCACCCCGGTCTTCCCCAACTGGCCATCCCAGGCTGAAACTCTGTCTCTCCAGTGCCTCACCTGCTGCGCCCTCTCAGGCACCCTGGCCACCAAACATGGGGACCCGCAGGTTTTGCTCACACTGTAACTTGTCCTCAGCGCATCCTGCTCTGCCAGCCCCACAGGCCCTGCCCACGACACCTCCTGCAGAGAACCTCCACCCGTCTTCCAGGCCAGACTCTCTCCCGCCGACAGAACACCCCAGAAGTTTGCTTTATTTAATGACACTTTCTTCCATCGATAAGTTATTTGTGTGTATACTCTCTTTTCTCCATTTGACCAGAACATCTTTAGGGGCAGGATTAGTATCATTTTATCTTTGTTTGGAACCCAGCCTCAGTACCTGACAGATACTTTGTTGGGTACCCAATGAGGATTTGTTGAATGGATGAGTTCAAGGATGAATGAATGGACGCATTGAGTGAAGGGCTTATCCAACTGCCCCCCCACCTCACCCCAGGAACACTAGTCCCTGGAAAACCAGCCACATTCTGCCCCTGGGAGTGCCAATTCCCTTCAGTCCTTCCCACCCACTTTTCTAGGGCCCTGATTTACTCCAAAAACAGCGTAAGAGATCTAAGTGTCCAAGAATTACTTCCTCTTCTCAGCCCACACCTACAGATTTCCTCCTCGATTCCCTCTTGCCTGCCATGAAGCCTACTCCTTTGTGATTAATCAAGCCAACACCCACACAGATGGAGGACATCCATTTCCCCTATCCCTGTGTCTTCCAGCAAGGTCCCCTCCAGGCTGGATACTCAAGACCGATAAACGGCTGCCGCCATCACTGGAGAGATAATTATGATGTTCATGATAATCTCTTTGCAAGTTCAAAGCACCGGCACAACTATTATTTCTCCCTCCTCACTTGTTCCCTGGGAGATGGCCAGGGTAAAAATTGTTATCCCCACTTACAGGTAATAAAACTGAGGTCCTTGTCAAAAGTCACCCAGTGAATTGGTGGCAGAGCTGGAACTAACTAGCCCGGGACCCCCATTCATTAGAACACAGATGAAAATACCCTCATTATGTTGTCTGGGCTGTGTTTGTTTGGGAGAGGGGGAGTGTGGACCCCGGTTGAGTGGGGACAGGGGCCGGAGAAGATAAAAGAAAGTTTGTGGCCCTGTAAAGTTTCTCTGCAATGCTGCGGCAGTTGGCACTGGTTAATTCCAGAAGAATCTTGTTCTGTTTTGTTTTAAAACATGACCACATGTCCTAGATTAGGGAAGGGGGGGAGGGTGAATCTGAAGGTAACACAGACACACAGGTAAGCAGATGTTTGCTGTCTTCTCCTGAAAACGACATAAAAGCAAATGGTAGCGCATATTAGCAAGAGGAACTCAAACTGCAACTTCTGGGAGTCTTCCCAGCTGTTAAGCTGTAGGTCTGTGGGATAAACTGGGCCACAAAGGTATAAAATCTTTCCTTGGTGAAGCCTGTCCCTGGGGCCTGTGGAGGGGAGACCTCTCCTGGGGGCTGAGGGCTCCTGGGGGCTGTCTCAGGACCCTCCGCAGCTGCCAAAGTAAGAAGCCTGCTGGTGGGATCATCCCCAAGCCCACAGGGGCTCTGAAAGTCATGGGAACGAAGATTTGTGCCAGAGCCTCCTCTGGTTTCTAACCAAATGCCAGAGAAATTAAGAAGAAAAAGAATGTTTTGTTTTTTTTTTTAATTCAAGAGGCCATTTCCTAAAGATAGGGTCCCAGGGCAGTGCTAGGGGAAAGCAGTGATGATCTTTCCTGTCTTCTTCTCTGGCTCCATCCTAAAGCACAGGGCTTGTCCCCCTTCAATCCCAGGCCTGCTCTGGGCTTTGCTCAGCCTTTAGCCCAACACCAGCCTCCATTACTTCTGGACTCTGCTGAGGCCTCAGCGGCTTCCCCGTGCCCCTGGAGGCGGGGGTGCAGAGAGGGGCAGAGGGGTACGACACCCGAGCCCAGAGAGGTGGCGGCCGCACAACTTGGTGACTGACTGCGCTCAATGCCATGGAATTGTACACCTCGAAATGGTTAATTGTATGCTATATGCATTTCACCCCAGTTAAAAACAAAAACTGAGCTGCCCTGGTTGCCCTCTGGGGTGCGGAGAGAAGCTGGGCCGCCGTGAGGGCTGAGGCTCTTTGCGGGGAGTAGCAGTGAGCGACCACGGGAAGGCCGGTCGGTCTGCCCACCACCCCCGTTCTCCAGGACCAGATGGGAACTGGGGGCTAGGGAGAAAGGCCCAACGGGGGCAGCGCCGGGGTCTGGGCAGAAGAGAGGCCCTCGGGGAGAGCCCGGAGGCTGCAGCCGCCGCTCATTTGCATCATAAGTGATTGGCTTTCCCTGCTCGTCCCTCATTAGGACACAATGGACAGTTGTGTGCGGTGCGGCAGATCCATTTACCGAGGGAGAGAGGAGGCGAGCAAGAGTGACTGCTGGGCCCTAGAGAGGGGGTAGGTGTGGGGGCAGCCGCCTCCCCTCCCCTGCTGCCTGGGGCCTCTGGGACTCTCACGCTCTCACACGCAGAGCAGGGACTTTAGAGAGTAAGCAAGTCCCTCATTTTACAGATGGGGAGACTGAGGTGGTAGGAGGGGAGGAGAGTTCCGAGGCCGAGCTCACGGCAGAACTGGGGTTTGGAAATCTAGCCTCTCATTAAGGGACTCACTCCACTTGCCTGCAGTACCTTCGCCATCCCCACCTGGTGGTTCAGGATCGCCCTGGTCTCTTTCCTTCTCTTCCAGGCCTGGGCTTCCATCAGTTCCCTCTCCCTTGTCCATTCCGTCTCTCTATTCCTGCCCCTCTCCGTCTTGTCTCTTTCCCTCCCGATTTCCAGGCAGCTGGGGTAATTACTAAACTTCTAATTAACCCCTGCCCTGACACGGGTGGGGTTGGCAGGAGAGACAGTGATTTTGTTTTTTGTTTTTTTTTTAAAGACAAGCTCCTTTGTGAGAGAGGGAGAGAGCATGGGAGGGGAGATGGTCAGAGGGTGAAGCAGACCCCCCACTGAGCAGGGAGCCCGATGCAGGATTCGATCCTGGGACTCCAGGATCATGACTTGAGCCGAAGGCGGTCGCTTAACCAACTGAGCCACCCAGGCGCCCGAGAGGCAGTGATTTTGAAACTGTCTTGGTGTGTTTGGGGGATCAGTGGGGGGAGAACTGCTATGTGTTGGGCCTATTATAAACCAGGCACTAGGACAGACATTTGACAGTTTATCTCATTTCATCTTTTCAGTCTTGCCAGGTAGGTATTCTTGGAACTGAGAGAGTAGGAGAGGTTCAGAGAGGTTGGGAAACACGCTGGAGAACACCCAGCAGGCAAATGATAGCTAACTTCCACCCCACACCCTGGCATAGGGGCTAAAGCGGGGTATGGGGCCCACTGATTCTGGGCTCCTGGGTGGCACAACCTCGCTGAAGGAGGGCCCTTACTTTGTTGCCCCCCCAGGCTGCACCTGCCTTTCCCCACAACCCTACCTTCTGGCTCCCACCTTCTTCTGGGCCCCTTTTGCCTGGTGGTGAAGTCTCACAAATGCAAGCTTAGGCCCCCGGGGGATCCGGGGAGACCATGATCAAGAGGGAGAAACTGACAAGCCGAGCCCCAGACCCTCGAGGTCTCCCTCCTCCTGCCACCCCAGCTCCCTGTCTGCCCCTCCCCTTTGTGGGTCGAACTCACCAGCATCTGCTTCTGTCTCATTGTGCTCTGGGGGAGGGGAGAGTCGGGCGGGGGGCGGGGGGTGTGAGTGGGTGTCTGTGTGCATGAACATAAGGCCTCCGGGTTCATTCTGACACTGAATGAAAAACTCACCAATTATTCGTCCAATCTCATTAATATGCAGACAGACATCTGTTATTTAGGAATCAACAGCAAAGGCATTTTCGTGGGGGGAGGGGCGCTCCCGCACAGGCCCCTTGTTCCTTCTGCTTTTGGGGTGGGCAGCTGCTGGGGAGCCTCCCCTCTCTCTGACCCTCACTCCCACCCACGAGGAGAGGGCGTCGGGGATTTACTAGAGAAGGAGACAGACTCGGCTGGAAGAAGGAAGGTGGGAGAGGGCTGCACTGTGTAGAAGGAACTCTTCTGTTGGCAGAGAGCAAAAGGAGGGGGGGACACCACAGAAGAGCCAAACCCCTTTCTTGGGGAAGCCAGTGTGGAGGCAGAGACCGCTGTATCAGGATTGCCTGCTAGGGTCCTGGTGACCACTGGGAACCTCAGGGGCATGACCCCTTCCCCCCACCTCCCTCAGCCTGCAGGACCAGTCTGAGCCTATCTGGGGTGAGGTCACCATGGCAACGTGGGGTTCTCACCCAGACAATGCAGAAAAGTTTATGGGGGAGTTCAGAAAATCGGGGACCAGAGGACTTCAGCCCGCCTTTGGAGGACTCATTAACGCTCTCTCTAGCCCTCAGGATAGATGAGGGAGCAACACACAGAGACCTCCCCCTTCCTGTCTTTCCTGAGCACAAGTAGGCCCCTCCAAGAGGCCTCCCCTGATTCCCTCGGGCAGGCTCAGACGCGGTCAGGCCTGGATGTGAAAGTGGCCGGGAATAAAGGCTGACCCCAGCTCAGCCACCTATGAGGGGTCAAACAGCTCTTCTGTGGCCTTTCTCCTCTCCGACTCTTCCTCAACAACACAGTCAAGTAGACGTGATCAGCTCTTTTCCAGGTGTGAAGCCTGAGGTTCAGACAGGTGCAGAACCTCACCAAAGGCTCCCCAGGGAGGAAGGGGCAGAGCTGAAACCGAGGCCCTCTGCTTCCAAATCTCCAGCTCTTTTTCATGACTGTCCCTTGAGGGAAGGCTGGAGTCCCAAGGGGATGACCCCCGGTCAGCTGAAGCATTTCAGGGGTGAGACCATGTCCCGCCCCTACCCGCACCCCTTCCTTCTCCCTCCTCCCTCCAGGGCAGGCCGATTGCGGGGTTAAGAAACACTGGCAGCATCACAGCGTGATTAGTTGTTTATTTCATTAAATGATTAACGAGGCTACATTGTTTCCCAAACGGGTGTCTAATTTGTGGGGGAAACAGCTGCGGAGGAGGAAGCTGGGTCTGACTGGGTCTGACTCTGGCATCTGGGGTGGGGGTAGGGGTAGAGTCCTCTCCCTCCAGCCTGCAGGGGCCTTTGAGGATCTAGAAACAGCCCCATTCCCTCCTCCCACCCATTGAGCTCCTCAGCCCAGCAGCACAGGCCCCTCCCCAGGAAGTCAAAAGTCTGGCAACCCAGACTCCTGGCACAGGAGACCACAACCTGTTCCCGGTGGTATTGGAAATGTATTAAACTTTGGGAGTTTCCCCCGCTGATTTACTTTCCTAATTTTGTTTGCTTTAGGCGGACATTGAAATGCATCTGCATTCCCTGAGCGAGGCAGGAGAGAGCAGTTGGGAGAAGAGAGGGGCCCAGACGCTCTGCACTTCGGTGGCTATAGGCTTGAGTAGGTTTTGTATCAAAGTCCAAAGTGGGGGAAAAAAAGCCATGGCCCCAAATCCCAGGTTGATGGTGTGGCAGGTCCCTTTGGGGGAGGGGTCAGTCCTCAGAGCCCCCTAGCTGGGCCCCAGCCCTCTCCAGCAGCTTCCATCCAGGACTCGGGACCCTGGAGGAGGGTCTTGGAGTCAGCTCCTAACCTCAGCTTGGGTGCCCAAGACCCTTGAAGCTGTTCCAGAATCCTTGAGATTAGCTGAGATGGACCGGGACAGGGTCCTGTAGGAGAGGGAGGGAAAGGGCTGTCTGATGAGCCAGCAGTAGATGGGATTTCCTTTCCTCTCAAGACTGGGCCCTGGCATAGGGAAGGAGAAGCTGTTTTAAAGGACACGTCTCAGAGCCAAATCCCCCTAGTCCCCAACACCTCATCCAGATACCCATCTATCCAAAAAACCAAATCTGGTCACTTCCTCTCTGCTTGAAATCCCTGGTGCCTTCTCACATCCTCAGAATGAAGACCTGGTTCCTTTGTGGGCCCTGCGGTGGCCTTGATGTACCTTCCGGGCCTTGTCTTCTGCCCCCCTTGTCAGGGCAGCCCCAACCGTGCCACACTCTTTCTCATCGCCACGTGTTTGCACATGCTATACCCTCTGCTCAGAGCACCTTTCCTACCCCTTCCACGCCTGCCAAACAAACTCTCCTGCAGCCCTCAGGACCTGGCTCAGAGGATTGGGTGCCTGAGGCTGTAAGGAGCTCCCACAGGCAAGGCACTGTCACACCTGGGGTACCTCTCTTCCCCGTTGGGCTGGCCTCCAGAGCACAGAGACTGGTCCTTTCACAATCCCAAGCCGGTGCCTAGCACACAGTTGGTGCTCAGTGCATATCCGCTGAATGAACGAGGGAGGGATGGGCTGCGAATTCGGGGGGAACCCAGCAGATGGGAGGGTGAGGTTTGTGTTCTATCCCAGAGTGTGTGTCTGGAAGAACTGGCTGGGGCTGGGGGAGGGGACCGCCAGGGATGGTTCCTGGGGGAGAATGTCACCGAAAAGAGGCCAGTGGGAACAGAGCCAGGGAGGGAATGCAGGACAATGTGAAACCAGACTCCCAAGAAAACAGACCAGCACTGTCTTTCGTGACAACAGGATCTCCGCCAGCCCCTCCACCAGCTTTCCTCCTCTCTGGGGTTGGCGTTGGGGGTGGGGGAGGGTGGGCAGTGACCTTAACTCACAGCTGATGTCCCCTCCAAAATCATCCAGGAGCTCAAGACGGAAAGGAGGTGAGAGCCTCTGCCCCCACCTCCAAGGAAACCCCAGGATCAAACTACTGCCCCTTGGGTAACTTCACTGCACATAAGAATCAGCTTCTGTGACATGGAGGTTTTTGAAACTTTCCCTACCCTCACAACTCCTAGAGCACCAACAGATTCCAAGCTGGGGGTGGAGGTGGTGTACAAGGGGCCTGGACCACTTCAGCAGGACCCCTCCCACTCGAGCAGGGGGCCCCAGCTGGGCTGAGGAATGAATTGCACATCAGTCCACTTTAAAACCCCCAAATGGCCTTAGGATTGTCTGGCTCATTAACTGAGATGAATACTCCCCTGATCCCTCACTCCCCCACCTCTGGCTCCTAAAAGGACACTGCTAATCCGACCCATGGCTTTTTTTCCTCTGTGGGCACAGACAAGAAAGTTCTTCCTGAAGTCTAACTTCCCCCCTCCTGCTGCTAGAAATTGGTAGATTGGGTTTTTAGAAAGCAACAAAACTAAAGCCACAGCCGTTTTCCATGGACATGGGCTTTATTTGGGGACAGCTGGGGGAAGGGATTGAGGGAGCTAGGACTGTGGGTAGATGGGGGAGGGGCTTCTCAACTTGCTTTTTAATTTAGTGCGTGTTGCCTGGAGGTTAGGATGAGTGAGAACAGCTGTGGAAGGGAAAGGAGAGGAAAAGGGAAGGCCACAGAATGGACACTTTCCTTAGGGAAGGAAGCCAGGGCCAGGATATGGATACCGGGGGTGGGGAGGGAAGGCACCCTTCATAGACTAAGACTCAACCAAAGTCACTGCTCCATGCTTGCTTCCCCAACCCCCTCCCCAGCCCAGCTCCCAGCCCAGATGCCTGTCCTGCTGGCTTCCTCCACTTGCTGTGGGGAGGAGGGGGATGAGGACGTGGGGAATGGTGGCACCCTTCTGCCTTCAGCTCTCCTGCCCAGGAGAAGCGCTCCCTCAGCCTGCCCTGAGGTCCCTACCAGAGTCAGGCGGTCCGGAAGTCAGGTGCAGCAGGGAACAGCTGTGCCCTCACTGCCCCTCCTTACACTCTGCCCCACGCCGGCCCCTCACATGAGGTTGCAGCTCTTGGCTCGATCCTTGTGTATCTCGCTCTCGGTCCCGGTCCCCCGGTCCGGCCGGCCTGCCAGCTGAGCAGATCTCTGCAGTCCACGGCGTGAGTCAGTACGACGCAGCTGCCTATGGCCACGGCCAAGGGAGGCCACTGTGGCCACATGGAAGACATCCCTGACGCTGCGCTCAGAGGACCGGGAGGAGCACTCCACGTAGGACACAGCCCCTACCTGCTTGGCCAGCACAGTGCCCTGGAAGGATGGAGTGTATGGAGGAAGTTATGGGGCTTAGCCTGCAGCTCAGCGAGGGGCAAGGAGTCTGAGGGCGTCGGGGTGGGGGTGTGGCCAAGGGATGGGGTCGGAGGTCAGAGGTCAGGGCAAGGGACAAGTAGGGTGGTTTTCAAATCAGAGATAGAGAGGGGCAGAGGTGAGAGGTCTAGGCTGGGACCAGGTCAGAGGTCAAGAGTCCCACCTGCTCATGTGTAACAGGGATAAGCCTCTGCTTGGACAGCTCCCTCAGTGTGGCCAGGTCGGTGCGCATGTCCAGTTTACAGCCAACCAGCACAACCTTGGCATTGGGGCAAAACTCCTGAGTCTCCCCTTGCCACTATTTGGGGGAAGAAAACAGTTATGGAGGGGTAGGAGGAGGCACACGGTGAACCCTTGCTCCATGCCAGGAGAACACCCTTCCTCACATCATGCAGAAACCATGCACCCCTCTGGACTCTCCCATGCGAGCAAGAAGGTAGGAATGGTGGGCTTGGCCTGGAAGCAGGATGGGGTGTAGGAGATGGGGAGGGAGGAAAGGGCTGGAGTGGGGCTGTGGGGTCAGGGGCCCTGCTTCTACCTCAGTCGCCATAAAGGGTCTACCGGCCTGAAACCTTCCCATTCCCACCCCCTTTCCCAAATTAGTTCCTGAGAACAGACGGATCTGCCCTCCCTCCCCCATCTGGGAACTAGGGCTGCTTTAGCTGACTTCTGTCCATTCAACGTGGGCTTTTTCTCATGGAAATAGAGGCCTGGAGAGGAGACCACAGGGCTCTCCCGAGCTCCTGGAGCAGCATTCCCATCCCCTCCATCTGGGGCTCCCACACCCAAGGAGATGCGGAAGATGGATAAGGAATCCCTTGAGTACTTCTCCCTGCCCTCCTCTATCTCCCCCAGATGCTGAATCCAGCTCTGAGGACAGACTTTCAGGAAGCAGGGGGTGGGGGGGTGAGAGGGATGGGGAAGGACGAGAGCTTCACACACTCTCCAGCTGATGACCATGCCCCAGACATCACTCCCTCCTCCTGACCCATGTTGTGTCAGGACCATGGTTTCTGTCCCCCTCAGTCTAGCCAGGCTGCTTCCCCAGGCTCCCACCTTTTTGAGGACACTGTCCAGTGTTTCTGGTCGGCTAATGTCGAAGCAGATGAGCACAGCATCTGAATCAGGATAGGCCAGAGGCCGGACGTTATCATAATAAGAGGAACCTGAGAGAAGACAGGGAGGGAGGGGACAGATGAGGGTCCTGAGTGGGTGGGAGGCCTGGAAGGGAATGGGAGACCTTACCAATCCTGGCCAAGGGACGCTAGGAACAGAGAATGGAAAAGAGCAATTATTAATATCCCTCAAGGAGTCTGGGTTTCTCTAAGGAGGGGAGCAGGGAGAGGGAAGGTTAGATGGCAGAAAACAGCTCTCCACTTCCCTAGGGGTTTCTCTAAAAGTAATCATTCTTAATCTTTTCTGAGTCTTTGAGAAGCTCATGAAATCTCTGGACATTCTCAAAATTTTGCATATGCTTTCTGGGCTTTGACAGACATCTTCTAAAGCCCTCCAGGGGAGCTGAGTAAAATAAAAACCCTCCTCCCTCTTTTGGAGGAGGAGGAGGGGCAGGGGCAGAGCTCTCCCACCCATTGGGACATCTCAGATTTCTACACTTCAGTCTACAGAAGCAGTTCCCCACCCCTCAAAGAAATTCTAAATGTCTTTTCTAAACCCAGCCCTATCTCCTAAGAAACATGTTCCAAAATAAATCCATTCTTCCCAACTTTCCCAGGTAGGCAGAATCCAGCTGAGAGGACTGGATACTGGGCTTTCTCTCTCAGGACAAGATTTCTGTGTCTCTGCAAGCTCTGCCTCAGTTTCCCCGGCTTTAAGCAGAGAATTGATTTTCCTTCCTCCTAAAATTGGATGGATGGGCTGGGCTTACCTGGAGCCTAAGAGTCTAGCCAAGGGAGGGGCAAGGTGGGGGCCTAGGAAGTCAGGGTGACCCCAGGGACTTGGCTACCTGAAGTGTCCCACATGTTGAGCTCAATGCGGCGCTTGTCGATCTCAAAGCTCGCGGTGTAGTTCTCAAACACGGTGGGGACATAACTCTGCAGAGAGGGATGGGTCAAGATGAGATCCTCCAGTCTTCATCCCAGACAAATGCCTTCCTCACTCCCACACACGGTCCAGCCCAGCCCCTGGACACAAGTTGGTCCGGTGTTGGGCAAAGGGGAGATCCCAGGAGCGGCTGCCTCAGCGGAATATCTGCTAGGTTCCCAGACCCCCTCCCGGTCCCTTCAGCCCCTAGTTCTTCCCTTCTCCAATGCCCAGGACCCCCGACATTCCCCTAGCGTCCCCTCCTGGATCCTCTGGCTATCCCAAATCCCATTCATCTCACCCTGCTCCCCAATTCCTCCCACCCCAATCCTCTGCAGTCCCCCAGAGCCCCCAACGTCTCCCTCGGTCCCTGGTTTTCCGAGCCCTTCTCTCTCGACCCTGGTTACCCCGGCACCCATTTCGGTCCGTCCCTAGGGCCCTAATCACCCATCCCCGCGGCCTCAGCGCCCTCCTCCCAAGACGCGGGTCCCTCACCCCGGGGTAGGCGTCCTTGGCGAACACCTGCAGCAGCGCCGTCTTGCCGCACTCCGCGTCCCCCACCACCACGATCTTGCAGCGGCCGCTCTGCCCCTCCATAGTCCCGGCTACGCGCCGGCCCCCTGCGCAGCCCCCCTCCGGGGCTCCGCTGCCGCCTCCCCCGCCGCTGCAGCTGCAGCCGCTCCGGCCGCCGACACCGGCATCTCGCGGGCCCGCGCCGAGCCCCCGCCCGGGGCCGCGGCCCCCCCTCAGCCCCGCCCCCAGCCCGACGGCCCCGCCCCCGCCCCCGCCTCCCGCCCGCGCAGCAGGAGGGGCGGGGCCCAGAGGAGCTGGGCGGGGCCCAGGGAATCCGAGGGCCCGGACCAGGATTCCAGCGCATGGGGGTGACCTGAGGAACCCTTGTAGGTTTGGGGCGGGCCGAGCCGGGCTTATTTGACTGTTTTGACTTCCTTGGAGAGGGGCGCGGGGCAGAGTTTCGGCGAAGTTCTGAGGGGTAGGGTGAAAGCGGCAAACGCGCGAGGCTCAGGCCTTCCGTGTGCCCACGCGTGCACGCCGGTGTGCTAGTGCGGACACGCGCGGGGGCAGCCATCCACTCCCTGAACAGGAGGGGGCGCGAGATGGAAGGAGGAGGGAGTCTTTTTGGTTCGGTCTTACCCCTCCTCTCTCAACGTCCCGGCAGGGAGTCTTGGGGATATGAGGGTATGGACTCCCAACACACCCACCCGGTCAATGGTGACATCATGGCTTTCCGTCCCCATGGCAACGGACGGCCTAGTCTGGGGCTGGGGTGGCTTAACGGCGGGTCTGGACTAGCAGGGAAGTGTGGACTGAGTTTCTCCAGCCAAGCCCAGGGTGGAAAGTTTTGGGGGAGCTGCGTCCTCTGGTGGATACTTCGGGGAGACAGAGATGGGGAGGAAGAGGAAAATTGAATTGCTCACAATGACAGGCTTGATGGAGACATTTAAGGCTTGATCCGGAGTCTAACGATAAATCACACCACTGTTTTGCGTTTGCATGGCATCTTTTACCTTTTAAAAGCTCTTCTTTAAATCGGTTATATTCGATTTAATTTTATCTTTTAGAGCAAGCAATATCACCATTTTACAGAAGGGAAAGTTGAGGCACAGAACTTTAACAGTCAGATGGAAAGTTTTAAAGACTCGGTCTCCCTGCTCCAAGTTGCCACTGCAAGACCACACGAATGAGTCACATATGGGTAGAGTTAGAGCCTGAGGAGCAACTTAGTTGGGTTCCAGTTCTCAGGTCCTGGCTCCACAAATCTGATGTAAGCTCAGGTTTTGGGATCGTCCTTCAGATTGTCTTTTTACATATTAACTTGCATAAGGCTTATTATGAATAAATAAGCAAATTAAGTCGCAGTCGGCATGACCTTAAGAATGCCCTCGCGCGGGTGTCTCTCCAGACGTTCCTGGTCTCCCACCTTTCGCGCTCCTGCCAACACCCGCGCGGTGGCCCTGGCCCTTTAAGTCGACCCGCGAGGCCCCGCCCCTCCCGCGCGCAGTCCGCAGCCGCGGCTCCTCCCGACGCGCGCCCCGCCCTCCCCAGCTGTGCACCTTCGGTCCAGCTGCGCGCACGTCGGGAGTCCCAGACATGTCCGCGGAGAGAGAGGTAGCCGAGGCGGCCACCGTGGTGGCGGCGGCCGAAGCGGGGGCCGGAGAAGACGCCTCTTCTCAGCCCCCGAAAGCCGAGGCCGCTGGCGACGCCCAGCCATCCGCGACTTCCGAGGGGACCGCCGCCGCGTCGCCGCCGCCGCAGCTGCGGTGCCTGGTGCTCACCGGCTTCGGCGGCTACGACAAGGTGAAGCTGCAGAGCCGGCCGGCTGTGTCCCCGGCCCCCGGTCCCGGCCAGCTGACGCTGCGCGTCCGGGCTTGCGGGCTCAACTTCGCCGACCTTATGGCCCGGCAGGGGCTCTACGACCGGCTGCCGCCGCTGCCCCTCACTCCGGGCATGGAGGGCGCCGGCGTCGTGATCGCGGTGGGCGAGGGAGTCGACGACCGCAAGGTGAGCGGGACAGGGCAGGACAGGGAGAGGCTGCCCGGGCCACCGGGTAGTGGGGCTCGAGTGGGCGGGGGGCGGGGGTGTGGCAGGGCACTGACCCGGGCAGACGGGCATGGAAGGCGTTGGAAAGGAGCCTGTGTTACGAGGGCCCTGGGGAATTGGGTTAATATTGGAGGGTAGGTAGTGGAGATAGAGTTATCGCCCCCTCCCCAACCATTTCTAATTGTGGCCGCCGCCCAGCAGCGGCGGCGTGGGTGGTGGTTTGGGACTGGGGGGGGGGGGACACAATAAGGCACCCAAGCGCATGCGCACAACCACCTCCCCCCTGCCCCCCCCCCCCCCCCCCCCCCCCCCCCAACCCCCCCCCCCCCGATTAAAACCACACTTGTACCTCTGCCACCAAACAATCCCTGGGTAATTGTGGTCTGTGACCCTGGGTACCGATTAGTGCCTTTTTCCCCGAGGGAGCTTGAGGAGCTCTGTAGTCCGTGTTGGGCGGGGACGCATGACCCTGCCAGAGCCCCAGTCACATGCAGCCCCGTGGTCTGTGGGGGTGTGAGGAGGCCCCTCCCAGAGCAGGGCCGAAGAGACGAGGCACGCCCATCATGGAGGAGAGGGAGCCTGCCACCCGCTCTCCCATCGGCCTTACACTGCCACTCTGATCTTGGGGTTGGTGGGGGCGAGATTGGGTCTCTGGATCTTTGTCTTAAGCTCTCTGTATCCCGTGACTGCACTGTCTCCTCCTCCAGTGACTCAGCCGGCGGGCCACGACCCCAGGCTGCCCATGGGACCGTTGGGGGGCGGGGGTGGGGGTGGGGGAAACGCCTCTGCTTTCCTCTGGGAGGACCCTCGCCTCAGAAACCCCATTTGGATCGGGGTGGGGGGGTGTGGCACTGGGAGCAGGTTGGCCCAGCTCTGCCGGTCTGTTTCTCCTTTCGTTTATCATTAATCTTGGCAACAAACGCGGACAGCGAAGAGTTCCAAATGAGAAACTTTTTGAGAGACCTGGGGTGAAGCCTTTGCACATCATTTGTTTGAGGATTTCTTTTTAGAATCAGCCCCCTGCAAGAGAGGCCTCCTCAGACTCGGCCTTTCTCTTGCAGGACCTGCTAGTCCCAGATCCCAGAGCTGGAATTCTTGAATTTATTGAGCATGCCAACATCTCCTCCTTAAAGGGCTTCTGCGTCCATCCAGCTCTGGCCCCACCCTTTCCACTGACTTCTGAGTAATCCCACTTTTGAGAAGGTGCTAAGAGGAATTTTGTGTGTGTGTGGTAGGGTGGGGGGAGAATTGTAGTTCATGTTGGAGGCCACCCACCTAACCTCCCTCCCCACACTTTCCGCTTAGTAAATACAGGATATCCTGTCCCGGGCAAGAACCTGATGTAAGAGGCTGGATTCTGTGGGGAGAGCCCTCCTTCCCTCCTGATGTCTGGACTGGGGAGGGGTTCATGGCCCTGCCCTGGGATGGGCTGAGGGGTCGCCTTTAGCCTGGGTAGGTGAGCCTTGTTCTGGGCCAGATTGGTCACAACCCTGGCTGAACACTGCACTTTCCAGCAGTCCTGGGCTATCTCTGAGTCTCCTAGTCCTGAGTCCTAGAGTGGAATGCTTCCATTCCCCAGACCTCATCTCAGACCAGTGCTTGCAAGGAAAGATCCCAGCCTGCCTTCAGTCCTCTTTGTCAATGGAGTGTGGGGGCTTGAGAACATGAAAAGGGGTGTGTGGGGGAGTCCCATGCCTTCTTTCCGTGGATCCCAAGTCTCTATACAGAATTCCCATCATTCCTGGCAGGGACCACAACAGCCCCGGATTGTCCTGGAATAGCACCCACACTTCTCTCTCCATGGCCTTCAGAGAGTGAGGAGAGGCCTTGCTTTCTCCAGAGATTGCCCCCTTTCCTCTGCCCTCCTCTTGACCCCAGATGCTAAGCTGGAGGGAAAGATTCTGTTTTCCTAGCTCCCTTTCCCTCCTGCAATGAGGCTCTTGTGCAGGTGGCTGGGGCGGGGGTGGGGGTGGGGGGTGGGATGGCTCTTCCTGTTGGATTGCGGCTGTGTGGCTGTCCTTGTCCATCACTCCAACCCCCTGGCTCTGGGTGAAGGTGTTTTCTGGGCCCCCAGTGCTGGCTCAGAAGCTTCTGGTGAGGTGATTGCACAAGCCCTAGCGGTTCAGAGATCTTTACAGGCATTTTATCATTGTTATTACCTAATACTACGAACTGTTTATTCTGTGCCAGACGTTGAGCTAAAAATTACCAAATGATTTTTTTGCCACTTAATCCTCATAATTGCTCTACTTTACAGACAGGGAACTGGGGCTCAAAAAAGTTAAATGGTTTTTATTTGCCCAAGGTCACACTGTCAGTGAACAGCAGAGCCCATTTTTTCAACTAAAACAGTTTGATGTCTTTAACAATACTTCATGCTGCCCTAACTATAAGCTTCTTGCATTCAGCGATCTTACACAATAGTGAAGCATGAGATCCGTAAAGTTGAGATAAGGACAATATCTACCTCAAAGAGCCGGGAAGGATTAATCGAGCGTTTATATGTAATAAACTTATTATAGCACTTATAATAGGGCCTGGCCTCTGGTAAGCACTCTGTAAGGGTAAGCTGTTATTGTTTTCCATGGTATTATTATTACGATGAGCATGAGGACTGTGGCCGCTTCTCTTGCTACTTCATTGCTAGGAAGAGGGCCTCGTACATAGTAGAAGGTCATAAATTGCCAGTGGGTGGATGAGCGAGGCGCTGAATGATGCTCTTCTCTCATTCCTCAAGGTAGGGGACCGGGTGATGGTGTTGATCCGGTCAGGCATGTGGCAGGAGGAGGTGACTGTGCCCTCAGCCCAGACCTTCCAGATGCCTGAGGCCATGACCTTTGAGGAAGCCGCTGCCTTGCTGGTCAATTACATCACAGCCTACATGGTCCTCTTCGACTTCGGCAATCTGCGGCCCGGCCAGAGCGTCTTGGTACACATGGCCGCAGGTGACAGGCCCCCTCCCTCTATCCCCCCTCCTCACCCCGCCCAGATTTCCTTCGGGCCCCTTCCCTGCAGCCTGTCTGGACGGTCGTCATGACAACACCAGGCTGCCTCGGCCTCTGGCTCCCAGAGGCCTCTGCAGGATTGTTGCCGTGGTAACATTCAGGCACCAGGTCCAGCCTGGTGTGCTATCCGTGGCGACGTCCCCTCACCCGGCACCCCCTCCTTTGCCAGCTGCCCTCCCCCCCACTTCCCAGTCATGGATACTGGACCTGGTTGTGAGGAGAGAAAGCCTCAGAATGCACCCAGGCCCGAGGAAGGTGACGAGCAGAGTCCTTGAGGGGCAGGACTGGAGAGCGGTGGCGGTGGCGGGGTGGCTCGGCGTCCCCGCCTCACGGGAGTGTCTTGCTGCAGGGGGCGTGGGTATGGCCGCCCTGCAGCTGTGCCGCACGGTAGAGAACGTGACGGTGTTCGGGACGGCCTCGGCCAGCAAGCACGAGGTGCTGAAGGAGCACGGGGTCACACACCCCATCGACTATCACACGACTGACTACGTGGAGGAGATCAAGAAGATCTCCCCCAAAGGTGGGGTCGGGCTGTGGGCGGGGGCAGGATGGCCCAGGACAGGGAGGGGCACTCCAGGTCTGTGGCTCCTGATGCTGTTCCTGGCTGCCCCCTGCCTTACTCTGTGACAGGAGTGGACATCGTCATGGACCCTCTGGGTGGGTCAGATACGGCCAAGGGCTACAACGTGCTCAAACCCATGGGCAAAGTGGTCACCTATGGTGAGTTCGCGGGCTGGGGGTGGAGAGGGCTGTGGGTCTGACGGGCAGGATGCAGAGGCCCAGGGACTCCGCTGCCCGAGCGAGCATCAGGGTTATAGGGTTAGGCCGGGCCGGGGAACGCGTTCAGATGGCTGCCTCCGGGGTGTGGCTGATGGCATTCTCATTCCCTGCTTTTCCTGCGAGTCACACACAGTGAATTCTGTGTCCTTTCTGTGCTCCTGTTTGGGGCTTATTCCCGAGGCGAAGTCCCATCAGTCTGCCTTCCTTTGTCCTATCCTCCTGGGCTTCTTGGGCAAGCTGCATTTTCGTCTGAAAAACTGTTTCACACACACACACAAATGGACAAGTAAATAAAGATGAGGGCAATTCTGAGTCGGCCAGAGTCCGCTTGGGCCTGGCAGCCAGCAGCCGGGGGATCATCCTGTCGCTCCCTGCGCCGCTGTGGGTGATTGTGAGAGGCCCACAGGGGGCAGATGAGCGTGGACTGGGACAGGGACGCGCCCGGCACCTGGATTCACAGGCCGCATCTCCCCGTGCCGCAGGAATGGCCAACCTGCTGACGGGCCCCAAGCGGAACCTGGTGGCCCTGGCGCGCACATGGTGGAACCAGTTCAGCGTGAGCGCTCTGCAGCTGCTGCCAGCCAACCGCGCCGTGTGTGGCTTCCACCTGGGCTACCTGGAGGGTGAGGTGGAGCTCATCAGGGGCGTGGTGGCCCACCTCCTGGCCCTGTACAGCCAGGGCCGCATCAAACCCCACATCGACTCCGTGTGGCCCTTTGAGAAGGTGAGTGGGACGGCTGCGGGGAGGGCTGGGCCGGGACCCCTGCAGGCCGGGGCTCGCAGGGCTGGGGTTCCTGGGAAGAGGAGGGCTGGCTCCTCTCTGCTGGCTCTCTGGAGGGGACCGGACGGCCCTGGGAGCCGAGTCTCATCTTCCTCTCCAGGTGGCGGATGCCATGAGGCAGATGCAGGAGAAGAAGAATGTGGGCAAAGTCCTCCTGGTGCCTGGACCAGAGAAGGAGAACTAGGGCGGGGCTGGCGGACCCTCAGGGCCCGGGAAGAGAGATGCTGGGGGGCCCCGCATTGTGCTGGTCACCAGACTCTCTCACATTTCACCCTCTATCATCACGCTCTGCCCTCTCTCCCCCGAAGGTCTCCGTCCTGATGACCTCTCCCCTGCCCTGGTCTGTCTCCTTAGGCAGGGCTGCCCCCTCCCCCCCTTCCTGCCCTCGGAAGAGGTTGGGAAGTGACCACTTGGATGTCTGGGCTCTGACAAGGGGACAGGGAGGGCCAGAGGGAGGCCGGCTGCTTCCTGCCCCCACCCTTTCCCTGGGCCTGCCCTGCTGCTTTTGTGCCAAGGTTAGCCGATCCCTTTCCGTCCAGTTCTGTGTGCTTCCCCCTCGGCCTCATCTCCCCCTCCTGCCCCTGCCCCACCCCCACCCCACCCCCACCCCACCCCCAAAGAATTGAAACGTCAGCTCAGGATATGGGGCCAATCTTCGTGAATCCAGCATGTCCCTGTCTCGCCCTCGTGTCCCTTCAACCCAGGCCGACCAGTGCCCACCTCTGAACTCTGTCGCCTCGTTGCATGGCCTTGTCCTCTTTTTCCCATCTCCTTAAGCACAGTTGGGCTTCTTCCACCTCCAGGTTTTCTGCCCCTCGTAACCAAGGTTGCCTCTTACAACAAGGGTGGGAATCAGACCTGCTCCCCTAGGTCACAACTGTGGGAGGGACACAGAGCACCCCCCCACCGGTGGCTCCCCACCCTTCACTGAGTTCTCTGGAGTTGTTCTCAGTGCCTTAGCAACGGAAAACCTGTGCGTGTGTGCGTGTGGGGGGAAGTCCCTGTCTCACACCTCCTTCTCCACCCCTGTACTCCCCAGTGCCTTCCTCGTTCTGCTGGAGCTGGGGTTTTCCTGCCTCCCAGTCCCGCAACACTGCCAAAAATCTGTGTGTGTGCCCGCGGGTGGGAGGGGGGCAGCCCCGAGCCTCCTGGGGTCTGTGGCACGTCCTCTCTGGGGCTGTCATTTCTCTATGGGAGGTGGAGGAGAAGAAGGCGGGAAGCTTTCTCAGCCTCGCAGATAAGTGTGGTATTTACCAGCCAGGGCTCTCAGAGGCAATGCCAGCTGTTTCTTGTTCTGGGACCAAAGTGAAAATCAAAGCACATTTCCCGCGTCGTCAAGGGAGGCCCACAGCCTTCTCAGAGCAGGGGGGGGCAGCTTTTCCAAATTCAGCCACAAACTTTGTTTACACGGGTGGGGAGATGGAACAGGAGAATGGGGAGGGGGTGGTTTAGGACCTGGGCCGCTGGAACCAAAGTGGGGACTTCCTGGCATAGGGGTGTAACTCCCCCTGCTCTCCAATGCGGAGTTAGGTAGGGTTATTGCCCAGCCACTGCCGGTGGGAGGTGGGGGGAGGCGCTCAGCCTCTTCATTGTCTAAACGAGGACGAAACGTGTGAAGTGCGATTTCTGCTTTCGTGTACCCCACCCTGTTTTACCGAAGCTGCCTTTGTGTTTGTGTCAATAAAAAGCCAAACCCTGGGTCTTGGATGTTGCCTCTTGAGAGTTGGAGGGGAAGGTGGGCTCCCGGAAGGCCAGTGCTGAGAGTGGAAGGTTAGGGTTCCTCCTGTCATGCTCAAATCAAGTTTCCTTTTACGAAATGAAATGAGAAGATCACGCCACTTTTATTGTTCTTGGGCAGCATTTCACAACCCATAATCCCTGCCACTGTTGACCCGCACGATCTCTTGCACCCGTGCGCCCCTCTCCAGCCTGGTTCGAGAGGCTTGGCAGATGGGTGCGGGCGCCGAGGAGGGCAGGCTCTTAGCCCGAGGTGGCGGTGAAGACCGCCAGGCCCCGCTGTCCGGGGGGCACGACTCTCAGGGCCTCCACCTCCCCACCTCCACGGGAGGGCTTCTGGAAGTGGGTCTCCAGGATGTCCTGCAGCTGCGGGCCATCCAGGACATCAGGAATGTTGAGCACCAGCACTGACTGGGGCACCGGCCGGAACGCGATCTGGAAAAGGAGCCAGGGGATGGCAAAGGCTCCTGGGAGTCAGGGACTGGGGGCAGGTGGTACCCCTGGGGGTAGGGAAGGGGCGAGGAGGCCAGAGAGGCTGGCAAGGGGGAGGGCAGAGGGGTTCGGGGACTCTGATCCTTGGGCAAGTTTCCGGCAGGCAGGCAGGCAGGCGCCCGGCCCAGCCCCCGAGTAACCTTCCCACTTACCTCGGCCTTCTGGATCTCCCCACTGAGGTAGGGGGAGACTCTCACAGGGCACTTACACTCGCCCAGTGGCACTGTGAACTGGCCAACCCGGCACAAGTACTGGGCCACTGGAGGGGGAGAGAGGGATGGACTGCTAGCGTCGCGCGCCCTGCTCTCCTGGGGCCTGAGTCCTCAATCGGCCCCAGTCTTGTGGGCGGGGCCCTCACCTGCGCCCTCAGTGAAACCCAGCACGACGCCCCCTCGCAGCAGCTCCCGAGACTCCACGTCACCACCCCCGTTCCTGGTCTTGCCAAAGAAGATCTCCAGCTTGTCCAGCAGCTCCTCCTCACCCAGCCTGAGCCCGGCAGGAAACCCACTGACCAGCACGCTGCTCCTGCTCACCTGAGTGGACACCTAGGGGCAGACAAGAAGGGGAGGCCCGGCCCCGCTGCCTGGGGCCCAAGCGCACCGCAGCCCCGGCGTGTCCCAGGACCCTGCCGCGCTGTCACCTGTATGGTGGTCACCACGGGCAGCTCCAGAGCCCGCACTTGCACCCGCAGCCGGCATTCCTCTATGTGGATCTCATGCTCCTTTTGTTGCAACACCCTCTGGGCCACTGGAGGGGGGCGCCCCGGGGTGGGGGGAGCATGGTCAGTGCCGGGAAGCCTCCCAGCCTCCCTCCCGGGGCCTCTCTCAGAGGACTCACCCTTGGGGTCATTGAAGGTGACCAGAGCAGAGCCTCCAGACAGAGGGTAGCCGATCCGCACTTTGGAGACCAACCACTTGGGCGCTTCCTGGCCCTGCTGAGTGTGTCCTCGGAACACCAGAGGGACTGCAGGTGCCTGGAATGGGACCTGGAGGTGGGGGAAGGGAGGCTGATGCAGCCTTCAAGGGTGGGAGAGGCCCCACCCCGGCCCCCAGGAGGAAAGTGTTCGATGCCGGGGACAAATACATTTATTGAAAGGAGCGGATGGGGCGCCTGGGTGGCTCAGTCGGTTAAGCGACTGCCTTCGGCTCAGGTCATGATCCTGGAGTCCCAGGATCGAGTCCCAGGATCGAGTCCCGCATCGAGTCCCGCATCGGGCTCCCTGCTCAGCGGGGAGTCTGCTCCTCCCTCTCCCGCTCCCCCCTCTTGTGCTCTCTCACTCTCAAATAAATAAATAAATAAAATCTTTAAAAAAAAAGGAAAAAAAAAGGAGCAGATGAATGTAGGTCAAGCCTATACCGGCACTTTAGACCCAAGATCTTAGCTTGTCCTCACACAGTGCTGCAAGTTTGGTAGCTCCACTTTACAGATGAGAAAACAGGTCCAGAGAGTTCAAGTCACATACTCGAGGTCACAGAGCGAGGAAGCGGCAGCGCCAGGAGGGAAACTGACTTCTAGTTCTTCCTGCCCGGCCACACCCCTCTGCCAGCTTACCTGGTCGTAGGGTAGGGCCCTGAGCTCCCTCCGCCGCCGCTGCAGCTCCTGCAGCCTGCTCTTCAGTCCGGCCTGCTCCTCCCGGAGGGCATCGAGGGTCTATTAGAGCAGGGGGGAAATGAGCACACATCCACCTGCCCTCCCGGAGAGGGAGCCCAGGGGAAGGGGACCCTGTTGCGGACTCTCCCACAGCAGAGCTGATGCTCAGCTCCAGGACAGCCCAGCCCCTTTCCCCTGCCCCGGGCGGGTCCTGGCCTGCTCTCCTCAGGACTTGGCTGACTTCATCCCTGGGGGGCCTGGCCGCTCTCTGGGGGCGCAGGAGGGGCCCTGGCAGCAGCCACAGCTGCTCTTTACAGGAGAGCTTGCTTTTAACAAACACTGAGCTCCTGCTGCAGGGTGCTGGGCCCGGACACAGGGAGACACAGGGACAAGAGGCCAGCCCTCGGGTCTGGAGGAAACGGTACCCAAGGCAGCATGTACCCTCACACGACGGACTGTGGAGGACATCGGGAGTATGGAGGAGGGACCGTCGTCCCATAGGACTTAACATCACTAGGGAGGCCTTCAGAAGGAGTGGGGGCTTAGAGTGGCAAAATGTCATACTATTAGCTAACATTTATTTTATTTTTTTAAGATTTATTTATTTATTAGAGAGAGAGCATGAGAGGGGTGAGGGTCAGAGGGAGAAGCAGACTCCCTGCCGAGCAAGGAGCCCGATGCGGGACTCGATCCCGGGACTCCAGGATCATGACCTGAGCCGAAGGCAGTCGCCTAACCGACTGAGCCACCCAGGCGCCCTTAGCTAACATTTATTGAGCACTTACTGTGTGTCAGGCACTGTGTCAAGCTTTTGATATGGATTGTATCACTCCATTCTTGAAACAACCCTATGAGATAAACTCCCTCTTAATCTTATTTTACAGATGAGGAAACCAAAGCTCAGAGAGGTTAAGTGACTTGCCCGAAGTCATTCGGCACTATGCAGGCTGGCTCCAGACTGCTAATCTGTGCTTTCCAGTGAAGAAATCATGCCCCCCCGCCAAAAAAAGAAGTCAAGCCCAGAGTGGGGGAGCAGTTTACCCCACATCTCCCAGCTTGTCCCTTGACTGCCACTCTTTCCACTGTACTAAGCGGCCTTTCAGGCTGGGTATGATTTGGAGCAAGTCCAGAGACAGAGAGTGACAACATGGGCAAGGGAATGACACCAGGGATATGAATAAATGCACCTTTGTTTGTGGGATGGAGTAGACGTTAGCTGGCAGGGTTCACTCTGTGGTTGGGAAGCCTGATAAATAAAGTCAGCTCAAAGAAGCGTGAGCTCACTTGGGAAGGCGGGACTCTGTCCTAGTCATCTCTGTATCCCCAGTGTTCAGCAGAGTCCCTGGCACAAAACGGGCATTCAGTCAATGTGTGTTGAATGAATGAATGACTGCAGTGAATGAATGACAGAATGGGAGCATATTACAGAGGGCACCGAAGACATTCAGTGTGAGTTCACTCTGTTTTTAAGCAGAGGAAAGCCAGGGCTTGACCAAATAATGCTGGTTTATGAGTAGTGAGAAAGGTACCCAGTTCTTTATATTTCTATAAATAAGGTGCTTTAAGGCCTGGTTAGATGACATCAATGAGTCCAGGAGTCACTGTAGATGATAGGGAACGCTAGGGACTCACAGACTGGAGAGAGCATGTTCCCACTAAAGTGGAAGCCTCTTCTCAGCTCCAACCAAGATTTTCTCACGTGGGAATGTGGTACCAGTATCCTATACCTTCCCATTTTTAAAAAAAGATTGTATTTTATTTATGTGAGAGAGAGAGTGAGAGCAAGCATGAGAAGGGGGAGGGGCAGAGTGGGAAGGAGAGGGAGGGGGAAAGAATCTCAAGCAGGCTCTGTGCTGAGTGTGGAGCCCAACGTGGGGCTCAATCTCATGACCCTGAGATCATGACCTGAGCCAAAATCAAGACTCGGTCGCTCAACCGAGCCACCCAGGCACCCCAACAAATACAGAGTTTTCTTTTTTTTTAAAGATTTTATTTATTTGACAGAGAGAGAGACAGTGAGAGAGGGAACACAAGCAGGGGGAGTGGGAGAGGGAGAAGCAGGCTTCCTGCAGAGCAGGGAGCCCGATGCGGGGCTCGATCCCAGGACCCTGAGATCATGACCTGAGCCGAAGGCAGACGCTTAACGACTAAGCCACCCAGGCGCCCCAAATATAGAGTTTTAAAAAGAACCATTCAAGCAGGGGAGTTCAGACCCGATATCAGTAGGAGATGGGGAACTAGTGAAGATTTCTGATGGGGGGGGTGAGGTGCTGGGCACAGTGTTTAAGAGGCAGCATTGCAAGCCATGGCAGGATGAACCCAAGCAGCGGGGTTCATCCCACTGATGAAGGAGTGAGACTCTGAGGTTCTAATTCCCACTGACATGGCAGGAGCTGAGCTGGGCCTCTGGCAGTGGGCATGCACGGGTAAGCACATTTCATGAGGAAAGCGCCAGGACTCTGTGGGTGTTTATATTAAGGAGACAGAGGGGACAAACTGGAGAGATGATGCCAAGATTGTAGACCTGGGTGTCAAGAGTTTGGTAGAAAGCCAGGGACCCAACAGGCAAGGAAATGAGCCAGTGGTTATTGGGGGCCTGCTAGGTGGTGGGCACAGTTGGACCCCATCTCCATTTAAGTATCATAAAACTGCCCCGTCTCGAGCTCCCAGCTGAAACTTCTCTCTTATAGGACCCTCTGAAGGACAACACAGGCTGATCGTAGTCACTTACATGAATTTGACTACACATACATGAAAACATGGTCTCCTAAATGCAAGCCAGTGTGCATCTGCCACTCTGCTGAAAAAAAAACAAAAATTGCAATCCTTTCCCCGTGGAGCTCATTGACAGACTGTAAATTCTAGATACTCTAGGGGTGAGTTAATGATTTAAGGTTAATTCTGACTACCTACATGCTTCTGCTTTATTTGCCAACTTTACAACCTCGCCACCCCAGAAGATAAAATCTCATGCTATCTATGTTCATCATAGGAGTATTGGAGGCAGTTCAGCCTAACAGTTAAAAGCACAAACTCTGGGACCAAACCTCTGGAGCTTACATCCAACTCCTCTTAGTCCTGCAAGACAATGAGCAAGTTACTGAACTCTGTGCCTTGGTTTCCTCATCTGTAAAATGGGCATAATAGCAATTTCCACCTACATATAATTTTGTTGGAAACAACGGTGCCTGGCACATAATGCATGCTATGTTGAATGCTTTCTATTGTATCAATCCTCATTTTATTTTTTAAAAAGATTTATTTATTTGAGGGCGCCTGGGTGGCTCAGTTGGTTAAGCGACTGCCTTCGGCTCAGGTCATGATCCTGGAGTCCCGGGATCGAGTCCCACATCGGGCTCCCTGCTCGGCGGGGAGTCTGCTTCTCCCTCTGACCCTCCTCCCTCTCCTGCTCTCTGTCTCTCATTCTCTCTCTCTCAAATAAATAAATAAAATCTTAAAAAAAAAAAAAGATTTATTTGAGAGACAGGGAGAGTGTGTGAGCCGGGGGAGGGACAGGGGGAGAGGGAGAGAGAGAATCTCAAGCAGACTCTGTGCTGAGCATGGAGACCCCTGTGGGACTTGATCCCACAATCCTGAGATCATGACCTGGGCCAAAATCAAGAGTTGGATGCTTAACCAGCTAAGCCACTCAGGCACCCCTATGAATCCTCATTTTATAGCTGAGGAACCTGAAGTTTCTCAGGGTTAATTAGTGGGCCAAAGTAAGTCAAACTCAAGGCTGTTGAAGACACATGGGGTCAGGGACAGGACTTGGTGGAAAGGACTCTGGGTTGGAACAGCATGTGGTGATGGAAGAAGCCAAAAAGAAGGAAGAACACTTTGATGGACAGAGCCTTAAAAAATGTAATCTTTGGGGCACCTGGGTGGCTCAGTCGGTTAAGCAGCTGCCTTCGGCTTGGGTCATGATCCCAGGGTCCTGGGATCGAGCCCCGCATTGGGCTCCCTGCTCGGCAGAGAGCCTGCTTCTCCCTTTCCCTCTGCCTGCCGCTCTGCCTACTTGTGCTATCTCTCTGTCAAATAAATAAATTAAAAAAAAAAAATCTTAAAAAAAAAATGTAATCTTTGAGGATACCTAGTCAGGGGTCAGGGGAGACAAAAGGAATGGCAGAGAAAAAAAAAAAAAGAAGGCCTGGCCAAAGATAAGGCGGTGCCAGGGCCTGGACTGGGGACTGTCAGAGACACAGAGGAGGAGGAGCGATGAAGCAGAGCTTCAAGGGAAGGAGGCTATAAGAAGTCCACGCGCTCATCTGCTTTCTCATTCACTCATTCAACAATTAGCTACTGAGCTTCTACCAAGTGCCAGGCACTGCTCTAGGCTCTGGAAACACAGTGGTGAACAAAACACACAAAACCTCCTTGTGGAGTTTATATTCTAGAGGACGAGCCAGACAATAAACAGAATAAATAAAATCTACAGTATGCTAGTGGGGTTAGTGTTGTGGACAAAAACCAAGCAGGGGGAGGATAGAGAATGTTGGAGTACATTTTAAATGGGGTGATCAGAGCGGGCCTTGCTGAGATGATGCTGGATCATTTACTTGAAGGAGATGCAGGAGCAAAGTCATGTGTGCATGTGGGGGAAAGTTCTATGCAGAGGACAGCAAGCGCAAAGGCCCTGAGATGGGAGTTTGTCAGGCGGATCTGAGGAATAGCAAGAAAGCCAGTGAAGCTGAGCAGAGGAATTGCGGGGACGGGGGCTGGAGAGGAAGTCACAAAGGAGGAAACGGGTTGGGACAATGCAGGGCCTTTTACACAATGAGGGGTGGGAAGCCACAGACAGGATGACTTGGCTGTTGTGTGACTAGACTGATGTGGGGAAAGGGCACAAGCAGGGAGACCTCCGAGGAGGCCATTACAGCGTCCAGGAGAGCCATGTTGGTGGCTTGGACCAGGCAGGAGTAATGGAGGTGGTGAGGGGCAGTGGAGTCTAGATTGGTTGAGGTTGCCGATGGATCAGAAATGGAGTGTGGAAGAAAGAGAGGAGTCTGGGATGACTCTAAGCTTTTTGGCCTGAGCAACTGGAGGGAATGAGAGCCATTTTCTGAGATGGGGAAGACTGTGGGTGGAAGAGATTTAGGGCAGAAAATGAAGGGTTTATTTTGAACACATTAGATACGAAGTGCCTATTTGACATGTCAGTGGAGACAGAGGGTAGCAGTTGCCTCTAGGGATCTAGTATTCAGGCAAGATGTCCAGGCCAGAAGTATACGTTTGGGGATTATTCATTTGGGGGAGGTAGAGTCACAAAACTAAGTAAGATCACAAGAAAGTCTCACAACTACATGAGAGCAACAGGGAGGGAGGTGCAGACATAGAGAGGTCCAAGGGCTGATTTCTGGGGGCACCCACCACTAAGAGGTCAGGGGAACAGAGAAGCACCAGCCAAGGAGGATGCAGAGGAGGGGGTCAGTGAACCTAGAGGGAGAACAGGAGTGTGAAGAAGGGTTTCAAGGAGGGGAAGCCAGCGTCTGTGCCAAACGCTGCTAACAGGCCAACAAAGATGAGGAATGAGAATGACCACTGAGACTGAGTGACAAAAAAACAGTCCTACTTATAAGGAAATGGCCAGAAGTTCATGTACAAAGATTATTATTGTGGCTTTATTTAAAACAGAGAAAGAGAGGGGTGCCTGGGTGGCTTGGACGGTAGAGCATGTGACTCTTGATCTCAGGGTCTGAGTTCGAGCTCCACATTGGGTGTAGAGTTTACATTAAAAACAAAACAAAACAGGGAGGCTTGGGTGGCTCAGTCAGTTAAGCGTCTGCCTTCGGCTCAGGTCATGATCCCAGGGTCCTGGGATCGAGCCCCGCATCGGGCTCCCTGCTCCACGGGAAGCCTGCTTCTGCCTCTCCCACTCCCCCTGCTTGTGTTCCCTCTCTCTCAATCTCTCTGACAAATAAATAAATAAATAAAATCTTTAAAAAAAGCAAACAAAAGCAAAACAATAAAATAAAAACAAAACAACAAAACAGACAAAAAGAAATCTACATATCCAACAATAGAGGAATAGCTAGAGGCGTCTGGGTGGCTCAGTAGTTGAGCGTCTGCCTTCAGCTCAGGTCATGATCCCAGGGTCCTGGGCTCGAGCCCCACATCGGGCTCCCTGCTCAGTGGGGAGCCTGCTTCTTCCTCTGCCTGCTGTTCCCCCTGCTTGTGCTCTCTCTCTCTGTTAAATAAATAAATAAATAAATAAATAAATAAAAAAAATATTTTAAAAAATAGAGGAATAGCTAAATAAATATATCATGTAGCAATTCAAAGACATAGAAGAACATTTAACGATATGGAAAAATGCTCACAATCAGCCAAAAAAGCAAGATACAAAACTGTATAGAAAATAGGATCTCTATTCTGTTGATTTAAAAAGTTTTATTTCATAAGGATCTTTATTAACACATCAAAACGCATGGGGGTGCCTGACTGGTTCAGTCTTGGAAGAGCGTGTGAATCTTGATCTGGGGTCATGAGTTGGAGCCCCACACTGGGTGTAGAGACTACTTTAAAAAAAATATAAAATCTTAGACAAACATAAAAAGGCTAACTCTGGGAAGATAGACACCAAAATATTATTTTTTAAAAAAGATTTTGTCAGAGAGAGAGAGCATGAACAAGCAGGGAGAGTGGCAGGCAGAGGGAGAAGCAGGCTCCCCGCTGAGCAAGGAGCCCTACAAGGGACTCAATCCCAGGACCCTCAACAGACTGAGCCACCCAGGCATCCCCCAAAATGTTACTAATAGAGGTTATCTCTCAATAATGAATTTAGGGTGATTAAAAGAAAAGAGTTTCCTGAACCCACCTTTCAATATGTAAAGGCCGTTTAAGGGAGTAGTTTTGGCAGAGGTAGAAGATGGGGGTGAATCAAGATAATCTTGGGAAACTGGGGTTCTGAAAGTTTGGCAGTAACATTAATAACACATACTGTATGCTTAGTAGGTGCCAAGCAGTGTGCTAAGTTTTTATTGTGTGGATTTATGGATTATCTGCTTTAATTTTAATTTTTTTTTTAAGATTTTATTTATTTATTTGTCAGAGACAGAGAGAGAAAGCAGGGGGAGCAGCAAGCAGATAGAGGGAGAAGCAGGCTTCCCGCGGAGCAGGGAGCCCGATGTGGGACTCAGTCTCAGGACCCTGGGATCATGACCTGAGCCGAAGGCAGATGCTTAACCAAATGAGCCACCCAGGAGTCCCTAATTTTTTTTTTTTAAGTAATCTCTACATCCAGCGTGGGGCTTGAACTCACAGCCCCAAGATCAGGAGTCACTCAGTTCCAACAACTGAGCCAGCCGGGCGCCCTGAGCCTGTATCTTTCTTACATTTGTGGGACGAATGAAAAATTCCCAAGCAAGACATTTGTGTATTTATGAGATGGGGGAGTAGCAGGGAGGGAAAGACTGAAGCAGCTGGAGAGGGGAGGAGATTCATTCATTCCACAGCTGTTTATTGAGTGCCTACTGCAGGCACAGTGCTGGCATGTCTAGGGATCAAGGGCCAACAGGCTAGACAGGGGGCCAGTCTTAGTCTAGCAGGAGTCGGGGCATTCACAGGTCAGGAAGGGGAAGACTACAGCACGCAGGGGTTAGGTAAGCTCTTGGAGGAGGAACAGGTCTTCCTGTGACCCGGAAGAGGGCCCAGCGTTCAGTTCAAATGAACTGTAAGGCGAGGAACTATCCATTTCAACTCTAGGGTGAAACATAAGGAGGGAAAGTTTGTTGGGCAAGATCTCAGGAGATAAAGGTGTGAACGAGTCTTACACTTTTTGGGTCACAGAACCCTTTAAGTATCTAGTGAGAACTGAATTCTCTCGGAAAAACGCATTCACACAAGGAATTCATGAGCTCTTGAGGTGAAGGTTACAAAATTGTCTCTGAGGCAATGGGTTAGGGGAGAGCTAATCCCAGCCGTTTGCTTCTCCCCAGAAGTTTAGCTGGTCTAAGAGACGGGCAGAGAGGCTTGGCCACCAGACCCTGAGATAACTGCAGATGCCCAGCCAAGAGGAATGCTCCTCTGCTTCTCCCCATCCCCCAACTCTCCTCACTTACGGCATCACCATACATCACTGACATGGGCCTGGGGTCCGGTTGACAAGAGCTGAGGCTTCAGAGCTGGGCACAAAGTGACAGTGTCCCTTATAACTAAACTCTTGCTTCTACCTTCCGAGGTGTCTTTGTCCTCTCCAAGCTGGGTCTAAGATACACTTCCACTTTCATTTCAGCAAAACCCTGGCCGTTGTTTACACGCCCCAGCTGGTTTCCCCGCCCCTGGGAGGAGCCCTTCTGGCCTTGGAAGTTGACTTCGCTGACTGGAGGCCTGAGGGGAAGCCACCCACAAGTAACAGCAAACAGAATATGGGCCCCAATCAACCACTGATTCCCAGCCTATTAATCCCAGTACAAGCCCGTTGGTAGAATTTTGTCTGCTGTTAAAGATATTTCCCTGGAGGGGCACTGGGTGGCTCAGTCGTTAAGCGTCTGCCTTCGGCTCAGGTCATGATCCCAGGGTCCTGGGATCAAGTCCCGCATTAGGCTCCCTGCTCTACGGGAAGCCTGCTTCTCCCACTCCCCCTGCTTGTGTTCCCTCTCTCGCTGTCAAATAAATAAAATCTTAAAAAAAAAAAAAAAAATTTCCCTGGAGCCTAGAAAGATGACGGGCACAGGCAGACTAAGATTGAATTTGAATGAGAAATGCAACCAGGATAAGGCCTCTCAAGTTCACAAAGCCATGCTCATAGCCAGCCATTTGTGGAGAGCTCTTCTGTGCCCAATACTGGATCTGCTTCACATGAGTTAACTCAGTCTTCCAAACAACCCCACAAAGTTGCTTTTGCCATTTTACAGATGAAATTCTAAACGTCTGAGGCAGGGAAGTATAGAACCTTGCTCAAAGTCATACTGATAGAAGTCAAGCACGTATTCAAACCTGGCTGGAACAGTATTTGAATTTGGGCCTTGAGGTAGAGTGGAGAGAACTTGTCAGTTTCTAGGCAGAGGGTTTAAATTTACTTCCATTTGTGACTGAGTAGGCAAGCTGCTTAGGAGTCTGTCTCAAGAGATGCCCAATACTTAAGGGTGAGGAATCAAACAAAAACACATAGGACACGGTGCACAATAGATTTGTTTTCCTAATATCCAGTCCAGGATTCTTCGAGTAATTCACAGACCTAGCCTTCCCCGACATCCCAGGTGGATGTATGCCAAGCGCAGTGCTTGGGGAATACACCCGTTTGACTCCTACTTCCATCTAGGGACTTAGAACCAGCTCAGCCGCACGGAGTGCCTATTTCACCAGTAGAGCAGGGTCACAGGTATCCAGTGAAAAGGTAAAACGCCAGATGGGCCAAATACCTTTCCTGCAACAGTTGGTGACACAACTGTACCCAAGACCCTTGAATCACACCTTTTATTTTTTTAAAAAAGATCTGAGGGGGCACCTGGGTGGCTCAGTCGTTAAGTGTCTGCCTTCGGCTCAGGTCATGATCCCAGGGTCCTGGGATCGAGCCCAGCATCGGGCTCCCTGCTCAGCAGGGAGACTGCTTCTCCCTCTCCCCCTGCTTGTGTTCCCTCTCTCGCTGTGCCTCCATCAAATAAATAACTAAAAATCTTAAAAAATAATAAAAGTAAAAAGATTTGAGAGACAGACACAGCGAGAGAGGAAACACAAGCAAGAGTGGGAGAGGTAGAAGCAGGCTTCCTGCCTGAGCAGGGAGCCCAATGCTGGGCTCGATCCCAGGACCCCGGACCATGACCTGAGCCGAAGGCAGATGCTTAACGACTGAGCCACCCAAATGCCCTGTGAATCACACCTTTTCTTGCAGGTCTCTGCTAGCCAGGCCACTTGGGGACCTCTTCCGATCTCACTAGGAATGGCTCTTCTGGGGCTCAGGCCTTCCTCAGCCCCCACCCGTCATCGGGAGCAGCTCTCCAGGGCGGGCCTCATCAGGGCAGTACCCATATCAGCGGGTAACTTCCCGGAAATTCTGACCTACTAAATCTCAGTGGCACTATGGCACTTTGAGGTTGGTCTGAGATCCTCAGATTGGTGGCTCTCGATCCAAAGTAGCCAGTGCCCATGGAGCGGGGCCTGTGGGTGTTCCCAATGGGGGGCAGGGGGAGCAGAGTGGCCCAGGTTCTACTCTGCACCTGTGAATGTCAGGAGTACTCCTTTTTTTGGGAAACAGTTCAGATCACACCTTGCCCAACCAGGGCGTCCAAATGATGAAAGGATGCTCGGCTGAGGATGGAAGTAGTCTAAGTCTCACAAACGCATTATTTCATATATTCTCCCACAGCCTCTCGCCCATCACCCAATGTCTCATCATATGAATGTTCTTCCTTCCCAGTCTAATAATACATGCCACAGGAAGACAGGGATTTTTTTTTTTTTTTTTTTGGGTATTTTTAATGACTGAAACCAAACAAATCTAAAACCGCAGCTTCTGGAAGAACCACTTGTTCTTGCCGGTCTTGTACCTAAAGGCAAAAAAGGACACAATTGAGAAGAACAGTGAAACCAAATTCCCTTCACGGAGAACAGGGCCACCACCAAAGTCTACTTACCTCTCCTCGAACTTGACCTTGGCCTCTCGTCGGGCCTTTCGTTTAAGAGCAGGGTCTCTGAAGACATCCTTGTTCACAACAGTCTTGTCCAAGGGGATATCCACAGAGTACCTGGGAACAACGGTGGGGACGTAAGATCAGCCCACACGCTGTCAGGGCCCTTCACACAGCCCAAGGACTCCTGGGTGTGACACTGGGGTGTCAGGGTCTGTCTCCATAGGAGCAATCCACAGAAGCTGTGCCAAAGTCCCCGTAATACTCTTTGGACATTCCCCATTTAAAAGGACTCCTTTACGTGGACCCAAACCACGGAGATACTTCACATTTCATTCTCGACTTTCCAATAGTGACTATTTTTCTAGCTAAGGACTGTTACTTTATTACATCTCCTTCACTATCATCATGGCGGTTGGCCAGCTTTCTGTTTGGAGCCTTTTTGTTGAGTGTTGTTCACGTGGTGCCTGGGCGGGGGCAGCCGCATTGTGGACAGTGCAGAAGCTGGGCGGCTGCTGAGGTCTCACTGCTTCCCGGCACCCGAGAAACAGCTCTGCTCTTTTAAGACACCTTTGGGAGTCAACATGCAGCGCCCAGCGGCAAACTGTAAGGCACACGCTGCTGGGTTTTGCCAGTCATCGTTCAGGACTCTCAACCACTGTATTTCTGTACAACCTATGCACCAAGATAGTGTGCATGGCGCACAACACTGTGGAAGGCCAGGAACTAAAGGGCACGGCAGCCCAGGGGAATTCGTTGGTGGGGGGTAGGCTTGCTGCCTTTATCTACCATTTTGGAAAGCCTTCACAACTATCCTGGAAAGTGGAAGAGTGGCAGAGAGCAGGCCAGATCCCGTGCCCATGTTTACTCTGAATGCAAACAAATGAAACGATCTTTACCCAACACTTGGAGAATTTTCAGGTGAGGAGACAGATAAAGAGCAAGCTTGGAAGATTTTCCATCCTGCTTGGCCAACTCAGGGAAGTCACCACAGAAAATGGTAGAACACAGCTCCATGTTGGACCAAAGAGGCAACACAGGAAACCACCACCACTTTGTAAGTGACACACTAGAATAGCTGCAAGGTTGCCTTATTCAGCAGGGCAGAAAGGGGTGAAAAGAAAATCCCTTTCATTCCCATTCCTTTTTTAAAAAAAATTCGAGAGAGCGAGAGAGCGCACGCATGCACGTGAGCACAAAGAGGGAGAGTGAGAGGTAAAAGGAGACTCCCTGCTGAGCAAGGAACCAGATGTGGGACTTGATCCCAGGACCCTGAGATCATGACCTGAGCTGAAGGCAGACACTTAACCAACTGAGCCACCCAGGAATCCTCACTGCCATTCTTAAAATGCTCACCTTGTGGGCATGAGGTGATTGTAATTATAAACTTTCACAAAAGACTTGATCTTTGACCTCTTGGCGATCTTCTTCTTGCCCATGGCAGCTGTCACTTTGCGGGGATAGCGGTCAATTCCAGCCACCAGAGCATGGCTGTAGGGACGGTCTGAGGTGCCATCATCAATGTTCTGAACGAGCAAGAATCACATGTCATTGACTGAGGGCCTACTTAGGCCCTGTGCTAGACAGATGTAGGGCATGCATAAAAGGAACACCCCCACTGCCAGGTCTGAGACCCACTATGGGAAAAACCAGGCAAGGCAGACCCTCTTGAGTGCTATGCTAGATTGCACAAAGAGTAATAGGGGAGGGTTGTAATCATTCCCACAAGAATCTGGAAAGGTTCCCGGGAGGGAAGAGATCTAAAAGGAACGATAGCAACATCGATGGAGTGCTTGCTTTGTTTCAAGCACTGGTGCTCAGCACTCTACGCCTCTTAGCTTCCCCTACGACTGCACTGCTAGTGAGGAATAGAGGCAGGACTCCAAAACTGGTGGTCTAGCTCCAGAAACCAGTCTCAGATTGAGGGGGGTCAGGGCAACAAAGGGTGTCCCGCGGCCCCACCACGGCCAGAAGCAGGTGTGTGGCCAGAGCTTAGGGAGCTCTCACCAGAGGCTACAAAACCTAGGTGAAGGGCTAGAACGTGCTAAGTGAGCATTTGGACGGGAAACGATTGCTCCTCTTTTTACAGACTCCAGGCCGCAGCGCTTAACCGTTTTCACCTCAGTGCAATTACTTAACGTCCATACACGTTAGCACTAGAAAGGAATCCCCTACGGTGACTTCCAGAACCGGACGTGACAACACCTGCACGGCGGTGCCAGACACCAAGCGAGCGCGCGATAAACGCTGGCCACTATTATTTTTTCAAACCTCCTCGCTAGAGGACGCGTTATGTGTTAGGCGCCCAATTCCACTCACATCTGTTTTTACTTTGCACCGTCCTCTCTCAAAAGCCCTCCCGCAATGACCCCACCCGCAAGGCTCGGCGAATGCCCCCCAAGCTAGCTCTTGAGCTCCGAGCCTGCAGGCCCTCCGAAACCGCCCAGTTCCCGAGATGCAAGGGCGCAGCAGAGGCTCGCGAGGCTGGTACCTTCACGATGACCGCTTTGCGTCCGGAGTAGCGTCCGGCCAGGACCAGCACCACCTTCCCGGGTTTCATGAACTTGCCCATCTCTGCAGAGGACGGAGAAGGGGCCGATCAGAAACGCGCAAGCCGAGGCCGTCGGCCCGGAAACCGAGGATGCGCTCCCTGCCGTCTCGGCCCAGGCCGTCCGCGGGCCCTGCTCGCAGGACAGGAGCGCTACGAAGCCGCCGGAGACCGAGCAGTGGAAAGCGCCCGGCGCTGCCCCGCAACTAGACCCCCGGGCCGCGGATGGCGGCGGATTGGAACACCCTACCCAAGTCGCTACTCACCGACACCAGCCACCGGAGTCTACAGCAGAAAGGAAGAAAGGACACTTCCGCTAACCTTTCACCCCGGGGAGTGTTGATCTCACTTCCGGCCCCGCCCCTCAAGCTTGCCCCGCCTCTCGAAATCCGTTGTGGGCGGAAGAAGCTCTGGCGGGGAGAGCAGGCCCTGGGCGCTCATTTATTCAAATCAAACTTTATTAGTAGCTTCAGCTGTGGGCAAGAGCAAAGGAGTCCCCTTCTCCCGCATAGGTTGGAAGGGCGAGGAAGGCTGCAAAGCGCGCAGATTTTTGACTCCGCGGCTCTGCCCCATCCTTGGTTGTAGTTCCTTTCTCGGGCGCTAGGAGGGGACACAGTTCGAAATTGACGTTTATGCCTTGCAAGAGTCAGCAAAATAGGACTTCTCTTAGTGTGCACTGTTAGGCGTAAGGAGGGAGAGATGAAGATCAATCGGTCAAGGGTGCTTACCCCCAATATTTAGAGTCTAGTGATGTCACACCCATTACCGGCTAGAATAAGCAGTGACGATGGTGATAATCACTGAGCACCTACTTTGTGCTAGGCTTTTTAGGTAAGTCGACAGCCTATTTAATTCTCACAACTCTGCATCTTGGGTATCTTCTTCCCATTTAGACACGAGGAAATTGAGATTCAAAGAGGATGTTACCTATCCCAGGTTGACCTTGATCAGTAGCATAGATGAGATTCAAATCTAGGTTTGAACCTAGGTCTAGTTGGTTCTCAAACTGAGTTATTTCCCATCACTTACTGGAAGAGTGTTCTTATTTTATTATTATTAAGTAGGCTCCATGCCCAAGGTGGGACTTGAACAGAGGACCTTGAGATCAAGAGTCACATGCTCTACCTACTGAACCAGCCAGGCATACCTGGAAGAGTGTTTTTAGATGGTTCTTTAGCTGTCTTCTTTTTTAAAGATTTTATTTATTTATTTGACAGAGACACAGCGAGAGAGAGAATACAAGCAGGGGGAGTGGGAGAGGAAGAAGCAGGCTTCTGGCTGAGCAGAAAGCCTGATGTGGGGCTTGATCCCAGGACCCTGGGATCATGACCTGAGCCGAAGGCAGACGCTTAACGACTGAGCCACCCAGGCGCCTCCTCTTTAGCTGTCTTCTGAGTTCAAGAGAAAGGAAACCATCTTACAGTTTTTGCTTATCTGAACATTGAAGAATCTACAGGATTGGTCTTGTGCAAGATGTGGGAACAATCAGGGTTTCATCGATTCTCTTAAGGCTCTCCAGGGACCAATTTTCCCTGTAGCCCTCACGACCCCATTCCAATGGTTTATCACAGTAATTATGTACTTATATTTCTTTTCAATTAAAATATTTTGTTTTGGGCGCCTGGGTGGCTCAGTTGGTTAGGCGACTGCCTTCGGCTCAGGTCATGGTCCTGGAGTCCCGGGATCGAGTCCCGCATCGGGCTCCTTGCTCAGCGGGGAGTCTGCTTCTCCCTCTAACCCTCCTCCCTCTCATGCTCTCTGTCTATCATTCTCTCTCTCTCAAATAAATAAATAAAAATCTTTAAAAAAAAATATTTTGTTTTGGGGCACCTGGGTGGCTCAGTCGTTAAGCGTCTGCCTTCGGCTCAGGTCATGATCCCAGGGTCCTGGGATCCAGCCCCGCATCGGGCTCCCTGCTCAGCAGGAAGCCTGCTTCTCCTTCTCCCACTCCCCCTGATTGTGTTCCCTCTCTCGCTGTGTCTCTCTCTGTCAAATAAATAAAATCTTTTTAAAAATCTTTTGTTTTAATTTGGAATATGACATTTTAGAGTTGGAAGGGACCTCAGAGATATCTACTCTGGCCTCTGAGAGGACAGTTCCAGAGCAGCAAAGTCACAAAGATGGTGAAGAAGAGTAAGTTCTCATTCCCAACCCAGTGCTCTTCCCACTACACCATGCCAACCTGCCCATTTCCACCTCTGTGCTCTGCTCCCAGCCTCCTTATCTGCTGCTGCCTCTTTTGCTGTATCTCTCTTGGAAAATATAAACCAGATCCTCAAATCTCGTAATTGCCGTAGACTCTTCTCACAAACACTCTCCAAATCAAATTAGTACTAAATCCTGTGAATTTTTCCTTGTGTTTTAAATCTTTTCTGTCCTTTTCCACTTGCCCCCTAATCTATCCAGCCTCAGATCTTTTTCTTCTCCTCCTCAAACTTTTGTGTGGGTCAGAATTGCTTGCTATGTTTATGAAAGATGGATTTCCAACCTAGGAGATAACAATTCCAGTCTAGAGTGGAGCCATATGATCTATAGAGCTTATTTTGGGAAGCTTCCCTCAACACAACTCTTAAATCCACCATTTATGTGCTTGAAATCCTTCGTTGGCTCTCTATACCAAAGTTTGAACTCACCTCTCCTTTCCTACAGCCTAAATTCCTTCACACCCTCACATACTGCCCTCCCCATCCCCCAACTACTCAAATATCCAACCTCTTCTGAGCCCTGGGGTCTTTACTCAGGTGGTTCCATGTGTCTTTATTCTCCTCCACTGCAGCCAGGCAAAAACCTGTCCAAATCCTATCCAGAGTTCTACTGGGCAGAACCAATCTCTTCCTGCTGTGCTCCCTCAGCAATCCAATCTGTATTTATCTTTATTATAGAATGTATTTGGTTTGCAGGCGCCTGGTGGCTCAGTCGGTTGGGCGTCCGACTCTTGATTTCAGCTCAGGTCATAATCTTGGGGTTGTGAGATCAAGCCCTGTGTCAGTGTGGAGACTGTTTGGGATTCTTTCTTCCTCTCCCTCTGCCCCCCACCCCCCTAAGCTTGTGCACGCACTCTCTCTCAAATAAATAAATAAAATCTTAAAAAAAAAAAAAAAAAAAAGAACATATTTGGTTTGGATCAGTGGTTCTCAAAGTGTGGTCCCCAGACCAGCTGCATCAGCATAACCTGGGAACTTGTTAGGATTGCAAATTTTCAGGCCTCACCCCAGAACTACTGAATAAAAATCTCTGAGATGGGACCCAGCAATTTTTAACAAGCTACGCAAATCTCCAGTTGGTTTGGTATCTCCTTAGTTAGACTGTGTCTTCCTTGAGGACAGGGGGTATGTTTTATTGATCTCTTTCCTTAGTACCTAGCCTGGCCCAGGCAATTGGCAGGCATTCAAGAATGAATGAATGCAGAACACCTTAGGAAACTTTTTTTTTTTTTTAAGATTTTAAATAATCTCTACACCCAATGTGGGGCTTGAATTTATAACCCTGAGACCAAGAATCGCTTGGTCTACCAACTGAGCCAGCCAGGTGCCCCCATCTTAGAAATCTTTAAGAACGCTTTGCAGATCATACTTTTATAACAAAGGAGGCTGCACTTTTATGGATACATATCTATGGCTCTTTTTCATTCTGTTCTTGCATATGCTTAGACCTAGGCTGACTGTTTCCTTCTCTCCTCCCTTGTCCTGTGTGCCTCCCCCCAAGCCTTACTGTCTTAATAATGCAGATCATATCAGTGACTACCAGGTATCTGACTATGGGATGCTGGCGGGCTTGTCTGTTTCTACACATTGCCTTTACGTTTCATGAAGAACTTGGTAGAGCAGCGGCTGTCTGCCCATGTCCTTGTGGCCTAGTCCGTTGGCAGCATGAATTTCTGGTGGGTATGTGGGAAATACCTTCTCTTTCCCAAAGTGATGGTGGAACGAGGTGGTGGATAAAGAAGAGAGAGGAACAAAAGATCTGGAAGCAGCATGATACAATGAGATAACATGATAGAATATAAAGACCATAGGATTTGGATTCAGGCAACTTGAGTTCAAATCTCAGCTCTTCCATTACATAAACGTGGACAAGATGTTTAACTTCAGTTTACTCAGCTATAAAATTGGGAGAATATTGTCCTACCTTACAAATAGTGAGAATTATATTAGAATGACTTATGGGGTGCCTGGGTGGCTCAGTCGGTTAAGCGTCCGACTCTTGGTTTCAGCTCGGGTCATGATCTCAGGGTCTTGAGATCGAGCCCCATGTTGGGCTCCCCACGCGTCGGGGAGTCTGCTTCTCTCCTTCTCCCTCTGCCCCTCCCCCCCACTAGCACGCGCTCTCTCTCAAATAATCTTTAAAAAAATTAGGTTGACTTAAAAATGCTTCCCATTGATGCTAAGCACAAAACCTTGATACAAATTAGTCTTTGTGAAGATTAGAAAAGGATAATACTGGGGTGATCCAGGGCTGTGCCATATAGTTATGGCAGTTATCATCCACCCTAAATGATGTCTAGACAAATGGATTTAAAAGTGCCAGCTCCAGGGGCACCTGGGTGGTTCAGTTGGTTGGGTGTCCGACTCTTGGTTTCAGCTTGGGTCGTGATCTCGGGGTTGTGAGACTACGCACCCAGTCAGACTCTGTGCTCAGCGTGGAGTCTGCTGGAGATTCTTTTTCCCTCTCCCACTGCCCCTCACCCCTGCGTGCTCTCTATTAAATAAATGAATCAATCTTTAAAAATAAAAGTGCCAGCTCCCAAAGTGGCATGTATGGGGAGGTGTGCTGTGGGAATGGGGCCGTAGGCCCGGGTGAGATGGCAGGGTAATGTCTGGGGGAAAGAAACCACCACCAAAGCTGAGCTGATCCAGGGTGGGGGGCCAAGAAGAGGCAGAAAGGCCAAGAGCCAGACATTGCTCAAGGAAATACTGATCTGGATCAGATGGGCTAATAATGCACAGACAGACTTATAAACCAAAGCCAAGAGTCTCTAAGGTCTTTGTAGAGAAGCTACATAAAATACTATGATTTTTATTAGCAACCACAGATATATCATTTTCCACATTTTACACTTACCCTGTTTCACACAGAAAGAGGACTAATTCTAATGAATTATCAATAATACATCTTAAATAACATGTCACTGAAAAAAATTAACTTAACGCGGACTACGCAATAGCACAGACACGAGTGCAGCTGGTAATTTAATACAGGCAACAATGCCGATCAGCAGTATGCAGATCCCATCTGGTTTTCCAGAAAGTGATAGGATACACTTTGCCCATCTTTGGGCAGTCCTGGGGCAGTATGCAAGCTGAATGATAAATATGAACTAAAAAGGCTAAAATACTGAAGGCCAAACAGGATCACTCTAGAGTCAGTTTTACAAGGAAATGCTCAGTCCCTGTCAGCGGTCATCTACTGTAGTCCCAACCCCCTCTGTAGTCCCTACTGCGTGATCAGACCCCCTCCATCATCCAGCCTCCAGGACAAGTGGAATCCCAACCCTGGGAGGAGTTGCTGCTGATCACTAAGGTGTATTCCCATTCACACTTGACTTGGGTGGCAAGGGTTCTCCCGAGGAGTATACCTCTGGCGTATGTACTTTCAAAAAGCCTGGGTCAGCGCCTTGCTGGGAGGTGTGCCCAGGAAAGGTTATTTGCCAGAGGACGTGGTACCGACAGTGGTTGCCATTCCTCATAACTAACCAGCTCTAAATCCAAAAGACCGCCATCTGTGCCGTGAGAAGTGGGCCACCTTGTCAGGAACAGATCTCAGTTCTTACCCACAAAAAAGGGCTCACATTGAAACCAACTTGTGGTGAACTCCCTCAGAAATGCTGTTTTCCGATATCCCCATTCCTAGTTTTAGAAGCAACTGTGGAACACACACAGCCTCCCCTGACCTGGGGTCAGGAAGAAAGGGGTGTCAGCATTCGTAAAAGAATTCAAATTCTGGCCCAACGACTCTCGAACCTGCTCCAAGTGAAGGAATACGCATCCCAGCTGACTGAACGTCTTCCAGGACCAACGACTCACTCATGTCACTCACCACCATAAGGAGAATGGTTAGAGCAATCTGGGTTTTGGAGAAAGCAGATGTGGCACGATGAGGTGGTTCATTAACTGTGTGCCAGAGCTGATTTCTTTTACATCAGCTCAAATATTTGTGCCCATGTGTTACACGCCAGGGCAGACCCTTGGAACGAGAGGGTCTCCAGCATCTCTGAGATGCTACGTTGGCGGGGAAAACAGACTTTGCAGTCATTTGGCTAGAGAGACTGTCTTTAACCCCTCCTCCTCCTCTTTGTTTCTATCCTAGAAGACTAACCATCTACCCCTACTCTACTGAGGAAGGTGCTGGTGAAGGGCCGGGCACTCTTATCAAAAGGCATCTTTGATGTTCTTGAGCTGGCGCACGGCCAGGTCCACGGGGAGGCTGAACTTGAGGCTGCTGAGGCGACTGAGCAGGTTGAGGGCGCTCTCAAAGCCTGTGTGCGCCATGTAGCTCCAGGGCTGGTAGTGGGGTTCGATGAGTGACCCCGACTTGCAGATTAGGTTCACCCAGGACACAAGACGCTGCTCGTTCAGGGCCATGCACACCAAGGCCTTCAACTCCGAGTCTGCACTGCGTTTAAAGGGGTCGTGCTCCGTCAGCACCACATGGATGGCTGTCAGAAGGCTCTGCTTGGGGGTCACAACGGTGCCTCCCATAACTGGCAGGGCAAAGGACTGGGAGAGCTTCCGGGCGGGGGATTCCACGTAAGCACGGCCATTCTTAGCATGGTAGTACTTTACAAAGAGCTCCCACGGGTGCATGGCCTCAGGGGCCGAGGAGAAGGCTGGCAGCAAACAAGCAATGGGGGCCATGACCAGGCTCATCCCTGGTGAGGAGGCGTAGAGTCCGTGGGCCAGCAGGTCCCTGACGGCCACGGTCAGCTCCTTCCGCACAGCCATGGTCAGCTCGTCCTTGCCTCCCAGAGACAGGTCCTGGAGGCTGGCAGAGGTGATGATGTGGTTGTGCGGCTGGTGCCTCAAGGCTAGCTGCTTCACTCTCTCGACTGAGATCTCCAGCCTCTTCAGTAAGGGGGAGTAGTCCCTGTCAGCCTGGCCCCTCTGCCACAGGGTTTGTGGGATCTGGCCCGTGGCGCAACCAAACTGGCTGGCGGCAAAGATCTGGAGCACTGCCAGCGCGCGCCGCACGAGGTGCAGCCCCGTCTCCTGGACCTTCTTCACGTCGTCTGCCTTTGCTGTTTAGAAAATGCAACGGCTCATCAGTGAGGGCCATAATGGCACAGAGGTATATTCAACTAGTCACTAGCTGAGATCTAGTCTTGCTGCTGAGCTACAGCATGGGTCCCACATGAAGCCAAGAGCCACCTAGGAGGTTGCTGGACTTAACTGTTTTGGGTTAATAATAGCTATATTGAGATATAAATCACATGCCATGTAAATCACCCATTTAAGTGTATCAGTCAGTGACTTTTAGTATATTTACAGAGTTGTGCACCCATCGTCCCAACAAGAAACCTTGTACTGTTAGCATCTCCCATTCCCATTCTCCCCAACCCCGTACGCCCTAGGCAACCACTAATCTACCTCTTATCTGTTTAGACCGGCCTATTCGGGAAGCCGTACTTACTCTTGCTGTTTCCTGGAGGCAGTCGGCTGCTGCCCATTCTCGTGGAGCCACTTCCTGTCTTCCCACTGGCCTTGCACTCACAGTGCGCGCTGTCTGCCTGCAACGGGCTTCCCACTTCATCTGTGGTCAGCAGTTACAAAGCGGAGGAAAAAGAATACTTCCTATTGCCTCCCACATGATAAGACTTTTACAAATATCATCTTATTTGCGTGGAATAGTGACTGGCTCAATACATATTTGCTCAATGAGGGAAGCATGAATCATCCTTTCTTGGGTGAGGACAGTGGGGCTAAAGAAGTTAGGAACCTGCCCAAAGACCCAAGGCCAGGAAGTGGCAGAACTGGGATCTGAACTATCTGGCTCTGAAATCCATGTTTTTGGGGTGCCTAGGTGGGTCAGTCAGTGAAATGTCTGCCTTCGGCTTGGGTCATGATCCTGGGATCCTGGGATTGAGCCCCTGCTCCACAGGGGGCCTGCTTTTCCCTCTCTCTCTGCCTGCCACTCCCCTGCTCATGTTCTCTCTCTGTCAAATAAATTAAAATAAAGTCTTAAAAAAAAAAATCCATGTTTTTGGGGCGCCTGGCTGGCTCAGTCCGTGGAGTGTGTGACTCTTGATCTTGGAGTTGTGAGTTCGAACCCTACATTGGGTATAGAGATTACTTAAAAATAAAATCTTTTTTTTTTTTTTAAGATTTTATTTATTTATTTGACAGAGAGATAGTGAGAGCAGGAACACAAGCAGGGGGAGTGGGAGAGGGAGAAGCAGGCTTCCCACTGAACAGGGAGCCCAATGCGGGGCTCGATCCCAGGACCCTGGGATCATGACCTGAGCCCAAGGCAGGCGCTTAACCAACTGAGCCACCCAGGTGCCCCTAAAAATAAAATCTTTAAAAAAATAAAATAAAATCCCTGTTCTTTCCATTCTTCCATGCTGGCTCCTTTACTGAGTGGTCAAACTTCCTACATAGCATATTGAGAACTGGTACCTTTAGGTACCTTTAGGTACCAGTACTTGGATTATATATAATTATTATTTTTTAAAGATTTTATTTATTTGAGAGAGAGAGAGCACGCACGTGCACATGCACAAAGGGAGAGGGAGAGGCAGAGGGAGAAGCAGACTCCCTGCTGAGCAGGGAGCCCGATGCGGGGCTCGATCCCAGGACTGAGATCATGACCTGAGCCAAAGGCAGACTCTTAACCGACTGAGCCACCCAGGTACCCCTACATATAATTATTATGACATCTGTTCATGCTTCTCTTCCCATCCCCTCCTCTGACCTTGGATGAAGTTGATGAACATCTCGAGGTCTCGGATCTGAGTTTTCAACTGTTCAACCAACTGTTCTTTCACTCGGGCTGGGTTGACAATCTGAGCCACAGCTGTATCCACACGCTGCCGGAGCTCCTCAGTGGACAGTGAACTGATGTCCTCATTCAGATTCATGTCCAGTTTCTTTATTAATTCATCTATGATCACCTATCAAGACCACAAGCAATGAGCACAGCCTTTGGAATTTTCAGGGAGAGGGTTAGGAAGAAGGAGAATATTTGCTAGTATGTACCTTTAAATGAAAATCAAAGACAGATAGAACTCCCAAATTTGTGAGAGAAAACGATGCAACTGCTGATCAAGGTGAGAGTACAGAGCTACTTTCTCCTATAGTAACAAGGGCCCTTGGTTCCTCTCGGACAGAAATGGCTCCTCTCAATGGCAAATTTTTTCTTCTTCTTTTTTTTTTTAACTGCAAACTTTCTACCAGGCCAGGCAACTTTCAGGAGAACAGTATGAATAACCCAAAGTGGCTGATGATCCAAAAAGCCTCATAGTTAGCTTCCCCCAAGGCCTCCAAGAGAACAAATACTGACTTCCCTTAGTGTCTAGTCCTCTTCCTCCCTTCTTGCCCCATTCTAGGCAACTAAACAAAAATCTCTACTAAACATCAAAGTGTGTTACAGTCAAAATACCCTAGTGACAATATCTGGAACAGTGTGAAATCCAGATAATGTAACTCCAGCTCAGTCAGAGAAACACCCACATCATAGTGGGAGACAAACATGTTAGTAGGGGAGACTGCAGCTGTATTTTGCTGGCAGGTTACCTGTCTACCCAGGTGTTGCTTAAATAAATACGGCGTTAAAACCAGTCTGGATCCCTGGAATATTTATCAACTGGTGGTGGGGAAAAAAGCTGATTTACATTGTAGGATGTGTCTAAATAGAACTGTTTTAATGATCAAATGAAAAATTATTATTATTATTATATATTATTATTACTAATAACCACCCAAAAGAAAGAGCTCAATTATCATATTATAAGGCTTTGGAACTTGTGTTTCCATGTGTGAATAAAGACGTGTCCATTTCTCTTTGATATGGGCCAGCAAAGGGATTCTCAGTAAGGCCAAGGGTGAACATGCGAAGAAAGAACGTCCTGTGATCGCCAGCAGGAACAAGGTAACCTTAGGTAGAGGTGGAGGAGCCTCTAGTCTCTGCTCACCCGCTGTCTTTCCAAGACCACGGACTGCGGCAGGGAGTCGTAATTACCCTCTTGATAAGCAAACGTTTCCAGGTCATCTAGCTGGGTTTTGAGCTGTAGTATAAGTTCCTTCTGCTTCTCCCTTTGGGCTTCCAGACGTTCCCGTTTTTCCTGTTCACTCTAAGACAAGAAAATACTTAGGTCTATTTCACAGGAAAAGGAAAAATCAGGGCACATTACGAAGCCTCTCAAGCTAATAATGACTAGTGAAACATAAAATGTTTCCAAATAATCCCAATGAAATACAGAATTCATAGGCTAGGTTCAAAAATGAGAATAAAGATTTCATCCAGGGCAATTTATTAAATGTGTTTTCTTTAAGAAGGTATTTGTCCCTTATTAGAAATAGGATATGAATACAATGGAACCTTTTGTTAAGATAGCTTCCCCCCACACAAAGGTCTAGTTAGGATTGAGACAACTTATCTTAGCCAAGACAGCCTCCCAGGAACTAAACATGCCATCCTCCACAGCCAATTACCACAGATCAACTCCTGAATACTTTCTGCAGCCATATTTTGCAAGAGAATCTAGAGATAAGGGTGTAGAGAAAGGATTTATAACTCATAACCAGTTTTCTTAAGGTTCAAAACCCCGCCAATGTATTACAGACTTCTGCAAAATCAAAAGAATTAAAGCAGATGCCTGGGGCAGTGAAAAAAAAAAAAAAAAAAAAAAACCAACCCAAAAGCCAAGTAATAGGAGTGGGAAGGTAACCATGTTTAAAAAAAAAAAAAAGAGGGCGCCTGGGTGGCTCAGTCGTTAAGCATCTGCCTTCGGCTCAGGTCATGGTCCCAGGGTCCTGGGATTGAGCCCCACATCAGGCTCCCTGCTCGGTGTGAAGCCTGCTTCTCCCTCCCCCACTCCGCCTGCTTGTGTTCCCTCTCTCGCTGTGTCTCTCTCTGTCAAATAAATAAATAAAATCTTAAAAAACAAAAAACAACCTCTGGTAAGTTTCCCCCACCAGTGACTCCTTTCTCCACTGTTGGCCATCAGGTAGTTTCTGCATTTAAATGATTAAAAACCCTTCAGGGTGGTAAAGTCTTGCCAATGTATTCTCAAATACTAGCTCTTCCTTAACTTTCTTGAGTGCCAGAAACAAAACAAAGCAAAACTAGCACGTCCTGTGCAGGTGTAAGGCTGCATTTTAAACCAGCAATCTATAGAATATTAACTTTAACTTTCAAATGGTACTTACCAAGCCCTCCAGAAGATACGAGAGAGAATAAATGAAAAACAACACATTAACTTTTTGTTCAAGCTATTTAAAAAGCAATCCTCTTGCTTTAGCCTTACTCAACATGAAAGCAAGCCTTTTCTCAGGATACTTCCTCTCCAAACCTGAGTGTTGTGGTTTCTTAGAAACCTACTGTGGGAGGGCCTAACTATCCTTCAGGCTTCCTAGATCTCCCTAGGCAAAGCTGACCGTTTCTCCATCTGTATTGTGTACACACTTCTCTAGCTCATGCCGCACTGCAATTCTTTGTTGAGGATTCTGTCCCTCAGTCAATGAACTCCTTTAGGGCAAAGGCTTTGATTTTGTACCCCCAATGCCTAGCACCATGTCTGGTAAAGGGTAAGCTCTCAATACACATTTGCTGTAGGCTACTGAACTAAAACAAGTACAGAACAACACATTCCGAATAATGAGCTCTGACCAGAAGAAGCTGTCTAGCCAGCGCAAGGAGAAAGAATGGGGAAAAACTGTATGTGGAGAGAAGGGTGGTACAGTAAACACAGGATTGCGCTGGAAACATTCCAGATTAAAATAAGCAAGTCAAATTTGCTACTGATAAGTCTTCTTGGTTAAAACCAATTTAAGTGGGAAGAAAGGCATAAGTGGGTTGTAACTTGAAGAATGAAAAGGTGGAGAAGACAGCAAGTCTCTTCAACACCTCCAACAAGCTATCTGCAACTGTGCACTTCCAGAGAGTCAACGACTGCAAGGAAATGTTCTCTTGGCATGGCATACAGACTCTCATTATTCACTGGAGGCTAACTGAATGCATCTTGTCACAGTAAAGGGGCTTCATTTATAATATCTAGTTATTGGGCAGGATGGGCAAGGAGGTTTAAAATATCAGCTTCAGGAAATGCATATAATCAGGAGTTGTATTTCTTTCAATTACTAAGTGATCCTGCCGTTCACCAAAGCTCCCACCCACACGAAAGTCTAAATATTAAAGACGTTTTCTAGATTCCAGGAAGGCAGGTACAGGCAGTACATCTAAGTTTCCATGGATTCCAAGTCACTTACACTTCATTAGCCAATGTTCTCAACCCCAGGTCGGGGGACTTATCAGCAAATGTCCTCGGGTCTTAGGTACATTATGAGGCAACGGCAAGGTGAGCGGGAGCAGCATTGCTTTGGTTGGTTGCTGTTCCCCTCTGAATACTCCGCTCACCACTCTTGTGTCCCGCACGTCACCACACCTGCATCTCTTTCCACACTTCAGATAGACACCCCTCACCATCAGGTTCCCAGGCCTCTCTGTCCTCCTGCCCTTCAGCAGGACTGGCACACCTGTCTCACCTCCTCGTCTCGGACGCGCGTAGTACTCACCCAGACCGGCCGGCTTCTTACCACTGCTACCTCCGTCCCGGTCAGCATCGCCACCCACCCAACCCCCTATTCCCATGTCCTTCGGGACCCGGCCCCAGCTGCTCACCTGGTTCTCGCCCCGCAATCGTGGCCGGTCCCCTGGCAGCCCATCGCCATCGTCGCTGGCGGGGTCCTCGGGCCCCCAGTAACCCAGGACGTGCGGGCAGCCGCGGAACGCGAAGTCCTCGAGCTCGCGCAGGAGGCGCTGCTGCTCCGCGGGCGCTCCGCGCACCACCTGGCGCAGGCGGAACTGCACTTGCGCGAAGTGCGAGGACAGCGCGAGCAGCGCCGAGTCCAGCCGCCGCCGCTCGGCCCGCAGCCGCCGCAGTGTCCGGCCGGGCGAGTCCGGAGGGGAGCCCGGGGCCGCGCCGGGCTCCTCGGCCGCCGCCTCTTCCGAGAACGCGGCCGTCCCAGGCCCGGCCTCCGCCACTGCCCCCACCGGGGCCCAGCGCACCGCCTCGCACGGTGGCAGCGACTCCTCTTCCTCCTCCTCTTCGTCCTTCGCCTTTGGACCAACAGCTGTCACCACCGTTACCGGCTCCGCAGCCGCTTCGACAGCCGCCATCTTCCCGGAAACGCCGTCGCACGTCAGCCGCGCCCCCTCACTGCCATGGCAACGGCGCGCTGTCCGGGAAACCCGAAGGCGCGGGTGGGCGGGGCTTATGCGACAAACGGTTCACAGTCACGCGGGGCGGGCCTTCCCCGGGGATTTAATTCGGGCCAATAATTTTTTATTGAGCGCCTACTGTGAATCAGGCACAGAACGCACTAAGCGTTGGAGAAACGGATGAATGAAGACAGGGACAAGTCATTCGTTGTGCATCTAGTGTGGCCCTTGTCCTGGTTCCCCGCGGGTGGGTCGTCTATTCCTTTTTTTTTTTTAATAAAGATTTTATTTATTATTTGACAGAGAGAGAGAGAGAGCACATGAGAGGGGGGAGGGGCAGAGGGAGAAGCAGACTCCCTGCCGAGCAGGGAGCCCGATGCGGGACTCGATCCCGGGACTCCAGGATCATGACCTGAGCCGAAGGCAGTCGCTTAACCAACTGAGCCACCCAGGCGCCCCGGGTCGTCTATTCCTAATCTGTACATTTCTGGAGACACTGAGATGTGAAGGGCTGTCGGGATTACGCTCTTCTAGAGTCTCTCCGAAGTGCGGATCCCTTGGCTGTGGGGGCCACGTTCCCCCTTCCTCTAAAGCCTTCCCCGACCATATAAGGAGAGGCAGCTGCTGGGGGCGTCCCCAGGATCTAAAGATAGCAGTCGCTGGCTCGGAGTCCAAATGCCACCGGTTAGCGGGGAGCCGCCATGGCAAGGTGAGTGTTTCCGGCCTCCCTTTTCCTCGGAGATTCCTTGTCCCACATTTTCTGGGCGCTCCTGCGAGTTCCCATGGAAATTCCAGAGTCCAGGTCTCTGTAACTTTGGGGTGATGAGGAATGTTCTCCATAACCCCCTCCCTCTCAACTCTCGCACTCTGGATTCTCCCCAGGTTCACCCTCACCTCACCACACACCCCCGCTGCCATCACTCCTCTTTCACCCCCTTCTGTCTCATTTAGCTCCACTTTGACAGGGCCGTAGCATAAAACGTCCCCAAATGTTCCCTTCCTTCCACCTTTCCCAAATGCCCTCAGTCTTCCCTCTCCCACCCCTATGAAGCCCCACCGCAACTCCTCTGCAGGCAGCATGCCCGGACGCTGTGGTACGACAGGCCCAGGTACGTGTTCATGGAGTTTTGTGTTGAGGACAGCACCGATGTCCGTGTGCTCATCGAGGACCATCGTATTGTGTTCAGGTAACAGCCCTCCTCTCTGAAGGTCCTGGTTTCCTGGAACCTTTCCCTTCTCTTAATGCCCCCATGCTCAGCCTCCCGCATTTCCTCAGCTCCGTTGTCTCCTCAGCTGCAAGAATGCCGACGGAGTGGAGTTGTACAATGAGATAGAATTCTATGCTAAGGTGAACTCCAAGGTAACTGTGGGGTGGGACAGTAAGGTCTGGATGGGAAGGCTGCCTGGAAAATTGGAAATTCATTCTAAACCTCACATGCTAAGAATGAGGCTCTCTATCCGGTAGGACTCCCAGGATAAGCGCTCTGGTCGCTCCATTACTTGCTTTGTGAGGAAATGGAAGGAGAAGGTAGCCTGGCCCCGACTCACTAAAGAGGATGTCAAGGTAGGTGTGTGGGGGAATGGCCTGCTCTCTCTCCTGTGCTATCTCTGCACTTGGGGACATAAGTCAGGGAATCACCCTTGGCTCCTTTCCCACCAACATTCAATCATTCACAAAGTCCTATTTGACTTCCTAAATATTCTTGAATCTGTTACTTCATCTTTTCCTAATTCAGGTCTCATCCATCACTGGGTGATGTTTATTGCATATTTTTAGACTGACCCTCAGTCCATCCTTTGCATTGCTCCCAGCATGGTCTGTCTAAAACACCCATCTGACCCTGTTACTCTTCCACCTAAGACCCTCCAGTGGCTTCTTCCTTGCTAAAAGTTGAAAATTGGCTAGCTCCTGGCTGATCTGGCTCTTGAATTTGTTTTTGTGGTCTTTATAGTACTTACAAATTATTTTGATTGGTTATTGACATTTAGTTTTCATTAGTTGCTGACCTATAAAAATATGGAGATTTCATATAAAACTACAGATTATCAGCTTTTCTTAGAAAATGGAGACTCTGATCACACTGGTCTAAATTCCCAAATGCCGGGGGTGCCTGGCTGGCTCAGTTGGTAGAACATACGACTCTTGATCTCAGGGCTGTGAGTTCAAGCCCCATGTGCAGAGGTTACTTAAAAAAAAAGAAAGAAATTCCCAAATGCCTAGAGATGGAGCTTTAAATGGAGCATGTGTACCAGCACACTTTAATCCTTTTCATTAGTTCCCTAACTCTTTTAGGCATATGAGCTTGTCACTTCCCGCCCTTTGGGTTGAAATCCAAGCCCCATAGCATGACATATAAACTCACGACCTGGCTTCTCTTCCCTTCTGTAGCATTATATCCCATTAGTTTCGGCCTTAAACTTCACATTCCAGCCACAGCAAATGGCCTGCAGCTCTTTGGCACACACCAGGCTATTTCTCACGGATTTACCTTTGCTCGAGCTGTGCCTTCTTCCTGGAAAGCCTCCATCATTGCTACTTGTGCCCATCTAACCTTTGCTCATCCTTTAAGTCTCTGCTACTCTAAAAAGCCTGAGTTCCTATAGCTTCTGTCTGGGTTTCCATAATATCCCCCGTGTAAGCCATCACCATACCTTTCACACTGTATTTTAATGATTTTAAATAAATAGATTTCCCTTCCCCACTTGCTTCGTGATAGCTGGGACTATATATCAAACATTTTCATAATCCCAATGCCAAGCTCAGAGTCTGTGTTCAATAAATAGCCGTTAAATTAATGAGTGAATAACTTCCTATCTAAGTGTAAGAACTTGGAACAGGATTCCAAGGGTTTTCTCCCGACTCCAGGAAATGCAGCTTGTCTATCTTGCTTGGTGACTCCCACGATACTTTATGACACAGTTATCTTTCCAGATGTATTACCTCTCTAGTCAGTCCGCTTCCGGAGGGCGGAATTTCTATGCTTTTCTATCTACCAAAATGCCTGGCATTGTGCTTGGCACTTAGTAGGTTCCTGGCAAATCTTTGTGGATGATGATATTGGCAATCTAGAGAGGAATTAGTCAAAGAGGTGCTTTTGGGAAGACTGCACCCCCATTGACCTTCTTTTCCCCGCGCATGCCCCTGTGCACGCGGCCATGCTCTTCCATGCACTTCTGCGCTTCCTACCCTGTGACGCTCTGTGCTTTCCTCTTGCAGCCAGTGTGGTTGTCTGTGGACTTTGATAACTGGAGGGACTGGGAAGGGGATGAAGAGGTGGAGCTGGCTCAGGTGGAACATTACGCAGAGGTAATGCCATTTTCTGCCCCTCCTGCTCATTCTCTGTGTCTCCCTGCACACATTTCTCTGGAGGACTGTCATCAGGGCTAGACAGACACATATGAGCTCCCCTCATTGGTGCTCATATTTTTAAATGTTCTGTGCAATGTTTATTTAGTAGGATGAGAGAAATGTATACTAGTGGAACCGTATACATGCCTTCACTCACTAGTTACAGAATTTTGAGAAAGTTTGGCAAACCCTTTCACAACTCTTCTGTAACTCTTGTTCTTTCTTCTATTTTATGTGTGTGTGTGTGTGTGTGTATTTCCTGAGCCACACAACTTCACAGGAAACTCAAACTAGGCAATATACTGGGGCACCTGGGTGGCTCAGATGGTTAAGCGTCTGCCTTCAGTGTCTGCCTTCGGCTCAGGTCATGATCCCAGGGTCCTGGGATCGAGCCCCGCATCGGGCTCCCTGCTCAAGTGGGGAGCCTGCTTCTCCCTCTCCCTCTGCCATCCTCTCCACCTGTGCTCTCTGGCTCTATCTCTCTGTCAAATAAATAAATAAAATCTTAAAAAAAAAAAAAAACACCAAACTAGGCAGTATAAAAATTCACATCGTAAAACAAATTACTAGTTCCAATTAAGTTGCACCCTGCCATACATTATTTGGTTTTAGAATTTCAGCTACTATTTATTCAAGTTGCAAAAACACTGACAGACCCTAACCTGGATTAGTAAGGAGGATGCTCTGTGTATGTCTATTTCCTTTTAAAAAGGGGATCGGGGCGCCTGGCTGGCTCAGTCGGTGGAACGTGCGTCAACTCTTGATCTCAGGGCTGTGAGTTTGAGCCTCACATCAGGTGTTACTTAAAAATAAAATCTTAAAAGAAATAAAAATAAAAATAAATGAAAAGGGGATCGATTTACTTTTCTCCAATTCATTCCAGTGATGTGTTAGGGGCTGTAAAGATGGGGCAATTGTCTGGCTGGGACCATCATCCTATGGCCCATCAATATACAGGTTGCTCTCCCCTTGCCCTTCTTTTCTCTTGTAATTAGTTTCCTCTTTCCACTAGCTTTTGAAGAAGGTCAGCAGCAAGAGACCTCCTCCTGGCATGGATGACCTGGATGTAAGTAAAGCCTACCCTTCAACCCTTCAGTTTCCTTTTAGCCCTAAAATATAAGATACTAGAAAGCTCTTCTCATGGTCCCTAGCATGCAGTAGTTCTCAGTGCCTGTCAGCTAAATTTGAATCTGACACAGGAGGTCGAATGTTCTTCTCCAGGCTGTAGAAAACTCCAGCAAGACCCTCCTCCCTCCCATCTCCCCTTTACTTCTCTATCCTAGAGCCGACCTGGCCCCCTTGGCTGTCTTTACAGCTGTCAGGAGCAGTGGCATAAATTGAAATTCTGAAACCAAATGATGCTTGACACAGTGTTGTTTATTGAGCACCAGGGGTTGATTTTATTTCCCAAAGTATTAATCCTTCCGTGTTAGCCTGCCGGGAAGTTGTGTGACTTAGAAAATCACAAAAGAAAACTTGGAGAGCAGGAAGGAGTGAGAAGAATTTGTGAACACAAATGTCCACGCTTTGCAGATTCTACAGGTGCTTTTGTCTTTTTTTTCTTTCCCTAGGATGATTCTGACAGCACTGAAGCAACAAGTAATTAACTTCTGTACGACAGAGCTGGGGAGGAAGCTGGGGTGGAAGCTGGGGCGTCTTCCAGTTGCTCTGAAAAGCTGGGGCCGGGGTCTTTGCCAGCTCTTTAGCCATGGGGTCTCTGGGATCTCTGAACCTAGAAGCTCTCTCTCTCTTTTTTTTTTAATTTATTTGAGAGGGGGCATGCACGTGAGCAGTAGAAGGGCCAGGGGGAGAGGGAATCTCAAGCAGACTCCCCACTGAGCATGGAACCCAAGATGGGGCTCGATCCCAGAACGCTGAGATCATGACCTGAGCGGAAATCAAGAGTCGGCCGCTTCACTGACTGAGCCACCCAGGCACCCCTTTTTTTGAAGCTCTTTTTAAGGGTCCTCTTCATATTTTATTTCTTCTTCCTAGGCACCTGAGTATGGCTGCATCAGATGGCAGGATAGGAGAGGAGTAGACTGGTGGGGCTCCTGAGTTTCTACCAATTGCCTGTAATCTTTGTGTTTGTTTGGGCCAGTCATCAGGGCTCTCTTGAGTATTCGAGCATGTGTATATATGTGCTGGAGCAAAAGCCAAAGAAGCAGCAGATAGATTATAATAAATCTGTAAGAACTGTTCTTTGTCTCTTTCCTTCTTGCACTTCTTCCACCTGGAGGCAAACCTCTTCTACTCTATTGTTCCTCTCAAGGGGTGGGGTGGGTGTCACAGATCCTGGTCCTCATTGTTGAGATTGGAAGCAGAAAGATACTGGGAGCAGGCTTGTAACCAAGCTGGGGAATTTTCCCGTGCCCAGCTCCTATTTCTCAGACCATACCCAGCCTTTTGCTATATTGCCGCCCCTAGAACCATATATCTACTGCACCCCTAGAACTAGCCAGAAACGCGCCTCAGCTTTCTGCATACTCCCCAAAATTTCTTTATACTTTCAAAGCTAATTGTTATATTAGCTGTTTACTGTTTACTCTTCTGTTTACTCTTCTATTCATCAGCTACCCCATTCATCCGTTAAAATTTTTTTTTAAAGACTTTATTTATTTGTCAGAGAGAGCACAAGCAGAGGGAGAAGCAAGCAGAGGAAGAGGGAGAAGCAGGTTCCCTGCTGAGCAGGAGCCCGATGTGGGACTTGATCCCAGGACCCTGGGATCGTGACCTGAGCAGAAGGCAGACACTTAACCAACTGAGCCACCCAGGCGCCCCCATAAACATTTTTTGAGTGCCTAATATGTACTTAAACAAAATGCTATACCCAGACTTTGCCCTTAAACTCATGGTAAAGTACTGAGATTTATTTAAAAAATTGAACTTTAAGGTTTATATTGGTAACATATAGACATAGTTAATAATTAAAATAGTATAAAAATTTATTTGTTAAAGATTTTTTTAAAAGATTATTTATTTATTTATTTGACAGAGAGAGACAGCGAGAGAGGGAACACCAGCAGGGAGAGTGGGAGAAGGAAAAGCAGGCTTCCTGCGGAGCAGGGAGCCTGACGTGGGGCTCGATCCCAGGACCCTGAGATTATGACCCGAGCCGAAGGCAGATGCTTAACGACAGAGCCACCCAGGAGCCTCTTGTTAAAGATTTTTTAAAAGATTTTATTTATTTATTTGAGAGAGAGCCAGCAAGCTCGCACGAATGGGGGGGAGGGGGAGGGGAAGAGGCAGACTCCCCACTGAGCAGGGAGCCCAACATAGGGCTCAGTCCCAGGACCCTAAGTGGAAGGCCAACCGACTAAGCGATCCAGGTGCCCTGAAGGGTATAAAATTTAAAGTAGAATTTGTACTCCCTCAATAGGGGTAACCACTTTGTTTTTGTTTTTTAAATTTTATTTATTTATTAGAGAGAGAGACAGAGAGAGCATAAGCAGGGCAGAGGGAGAGGGACAAGCAGACTCCCAGCTGAGCAGATAGCCCGAAGTGGGGCTCGATCCCAGGACTCTGGGATCATGACCGAAGCCAAAGGCAGACACTTAACCAACTGAGACACCCAAGTGTCCTGGGGTAACCACTGTTAACAGTTTTTAATTTTTAAAAAAGATTTTATTTAAGAGAGAAAGAGAGCAAAGCAGGGGCAGAGGGAGAGGGAGAAGCAGGCTCCCCCTGAGCAGAGAGCCTGATGTGGGATTTAATCCCAGGACTCTGAGATCATGACCTGAGCCGAAGGCAGATGCCTAACTGAGACACAAGAAATATGTGACACAAGATACATATGACACAAACATACGGTTTTGTATATTACTTATATATAGTATAATATATATTGAAATTTAAAAGACATAAACCAATGCAGTGTGTGTACACAATTAGAATCATACTATGTACATCTTGAGCCCTGCTTTTTATTTTACTTAATATATATTGGGACTCTTTCCAAATTAGTATATGCAAATCTAACTCTTTTTCATGCCTACATGGTATTCAATTGAATATTTTCCATAATTTAACTGATTCCTTATTGAGGGACATTTAGGTTGTTGTTGGTCTTTTTCAATTTTCAAACAGTGATGTAATGAACATTTAAAAATGTGTATCTTTACATATCCGGAAAGAATAAGGTAGATTTCTAGAAGTGGAATTGTCAGGTCAAAGAGTAGATACATTTAAACATTTTGATAGCTGTTGCTAGGTTGCTCTTAGATGAACTTGAACAGCTTCCTGCTCCCACCAGTAGAGTGCCCCATTCTCCAAAACCTTTTAGATATTTGTGAAGGTAAAAAATTGTACCTGATTTAATTTACTTATATTAATTATAAATTGTTCATTGTTTATTTTTATTGGTGATTGGTATTTCTTTTAAAGTGCTCTGTATATGTTTTTTGCCCATTTTGCTGTTGACATTAAAAAAATCTGATAATACAAAATTGTATCATGCTTTACAATTTACTAAGTCTACATATTATCTCATTAAAAATGTTTGAACCTCAAATCAACTTTATAATTAGGTCTTTTCTTTATAGGTGATTGAACAGGTCACAATAAGTGGCAGAGTCGGGACTTGAACTTGTATAGCATATGTCCCTCCTCTTACCCACAATTCTGAAAACCAAAAAGTTCTGAAAACCCACTTAAAAAAAAACAACAAAAAACCCAACAGCAAAACTCATCTGGCAGCAAAACCTGACCTAAAATGATATGGAGCTACTTATAGTATTTGTTTGTTCCATGCAGTGCATTTATTTGTCAGCATAAATAATGTATTTGATGACATGATGTTGCTCCAGAGTTCCAAATGGAACGTGTTACAAAGCGGATGGGGTATGCTCTGCATGACTGCCTAAAATTTGAAAAGTCCTGAATTTTGAAACACCTGGAGTCTTCAAACTTTATTATTAGCTGATTTAAGAGAGCAGGAAGTTGATTTTAACATTTAATCCGTCTAACGTTTTAAGGTACTGATTACAGTTTGTAACTTGTGTTAGCCTTGCTTATCTACACTGTCCAATTAGGTAGTACTAGTCACCTGGTGTTATTGAGTGCATGTGATTATTAAGATGTGGCCAGTGCAAGCTGAGATGTGCTTTAAGTGCAAAATACACATCAGCTTTCGAAAATTTTGTGCGGAAACAAAATCTCACTCATTTTTACACTCGTTATTACACATTGACATAATATTCCGGATCTGTTGCTTTCAATACAACATTAGCATGTGGGGCTTGCGCTGATTTCTATTGGGCAGCGCTGCCCTCTCTCCAAATGAGTACCACTCAGCCGACACTGCGCGGGGCTAAAATTGAGTGCCTTGACAAGTTCAGGCCGCAAGCAGTTTTGTTTTATTTTGTCTTCTCGTTCTTTCCAAAGCCTTCACACAGTCGCTAGGCTCCCCGGAACGTCTGCAAATCGCAAATCGCAAATCGCGTTTGCAGTAAATTTGCCCAAGCCACACCCCGTCCTTTCCCCTCTTGCTTCTGCGCGGAGACGCGCCCGCAGTGAAGATTGTCCCGCGCGGCTCTCCGTCGGGCCGCGGGCGTTCCAGGGTGCGTGGGTCCCCGCGTCCCGGGCGACGGCGGCGATGGCGTTCCGGTGTCAGCGGGACAGCTACGCCCGCGAGGTGCGGCCGGCTGGGCGAGGGCGGATGGGGCGGTGCGGGAGGAGGGCGCCGCGTGGAGGGGTGCCGAGGGAGGCTCTGTCCCGGTAGCCTGAGGGCTGGGGTCGGGCTTCTTCTCTGTCCCTCTCCGTGCAGTTCACCACCACGGTGGTCTCCTGCCTCCCGGGCGAGCTGCAGATCGAAGGAAGCAACGGCAAGAAGGATGTGCTGAGTGGCTTCCATGTGGTGCTGGAAGACACGCTGCTTTTCCCTGAGGGCGGGGGACAGGTACCAGGCCCGCGCCTCACCCCGATCCCCTCCCAGGAAGCCCCTCATTCCTTTCCGCTCACGTGGGAAATGCCCTCCTGCCCCTCCGCCCCAGCCGTGATGAATGCAGATGGAAGTTAGTTCAATTCAGGTCATTTGTTCACCCAACAGATATTTATCGGGCCATAACATATGCTGGGTACTTATTCCAGGGGCTAGGGATAAGGGGTGGACAAGGCAGCATCTGTACATACAGAGAATACTTATGGGAGAAAATAGACAAAGTGGTGAATAGATAAAACAGAATGCCCGGTATGGTAAGTGCTATAAAGAAAATGAAAGTTTGAGGGAAAGACAGTGCTGGGATGTTCTCCTAGGGAGGGGGCGAGTTATTTCAGTAAAGAGCTAGGTGAAGAGAGGTGGTAAGCCATTGCAGTTGCCAAATGGTGCTGGTGGGGAAGGGGGAAGTATTCCAGGCAGCGAGAAGAGCAAGTGCAAAGCAATGAGGCATTAGCTTAGGGTGTTTGCCAGGGCCTGGAAAAGATCCCCCTGAAGGAGCACAGCAGAAGACAGGCTTATCTGTGCTGTGATGGGGTAGGGGCATGGTCCAGCGGGAACACGGGAAAGGAGGGTAATAGCAGCAAAAAGGTGGGCTTTTCCAGCAGGGATAGTAGCACAAACCAAAGGCAGGGAAGCCTGAAGGAATCTGACCTGTCTAGTTAACTGCAAATAGTCCAGTGTAGTCGGAGCCTGTGGTGTGTGTTGATGGCAGGCTGGAAATGACCTTGGAAAGGTAAATTGGGGCCAGTGCAGAGGAACTTGAAGGATGTGTTAAGGTGTATAGACTTCATTCAAGAAGCTGTGGTGAGGGGCGCCTGGGTGGCACAGTCTGTTAAGCACACTCTTAACTCTTGGTTTTGGCTCAGGTTGTGATCTCAGGGTCGTGAGATCGAGCCCTGCATTGGGCTCTGCGCTCAGCGCGGGGTCTGCTTGAGATTCTCTCTCCCTTTGCTCCACCTACTCCTGCTCTCTCTCTCAAATAAGAAAAAATAAATCTTAAAAAAAAAAGAAGCTGTGGCGAGCCGTGGAGGTACTTAGGCAAAGAAGTGACACAGGAGAACATGTTTAGTAAACTTGATCGTGAGAAAGTTCTGATTTCATATCCGTGTCATCATTGTTATAGGGATTTTCTGCTGAAGGAAAACCTGTGACCTTAGGCAACTATGGGAGGACTCACTTTATACGTCATTTCTTTCAGGAAGTCTTCCCTGATTCCTTAAGACTATTAGGTCTCTTTCCTCTGAGCTCCTCTAGAACAATGTACTTTTCACATTGTGGCATGTTGTAGATCATAGTGCAGTGACCTGTGTGTGTGTCTGTATTCTTTTCCAGATTCTTAAGTTCCATGAGGGGCCTTGTCTTGCTTACGTTGTATTCTTGGTTGCAGTGTCTTGTAAGCAGTTGGCACTAGATATATATGTATTTTCTAACAGAGGGAGAGAGAGAGAGCAAAGGCAGGAGGAGCAGCAGGCAGAGGGAGAGGGAGAAGCAGGCTTCCTGGCTAGCGGGGAGCCCGATGCGGGACTTGATCCCAGGACCCTGGGATCATGACCTGAGCTGAAGGCAGACACTTAACCGACTGAGCCACCCAGGTGCCCCTAGATATTTTTTTTAATGAATGATTTTTTTTTTTTTTTTAATAATCTCTGCATCCCAGGTGGGGCTCAAACTCATGACCCCAAGATCAAGAGTCACATGCTCCACCGACTGAGCCAGCCAGGCATCCCTAAAATGAGTGAATGTTTTTGAATCTAAGTCTAGTTAGTAGTGCAGAGGATGGAGTGGAGGGAGGGAGGAAACCATTTTAGAAACTATTGAAAGATAAGAATCTAAATTAAGGCAGTGAGAGTGACGATTAAGGTTCTTTGGGTTTTACTAAAATCTTCGTTGCTGTAGTTACAATCTTTGTTTCAGTTCTGTTATTTTGTTCTAAAGAACACTATATATGGGTATTCAGGGTGAAGAGGGCAGAGTCTCTCATGGAACAAAGTGGACCACCTCATTTGTCATTGCCTTTTCTCCCTTAGGGAATCTCAAATTCTGGGTGTGTTTCTCACACCCTTTCCCTAGAGGGTCTTTGTATCCAGGAGTTAAGGTAAGCTCTGCCTCCCGCCACACTGATCAGCTTTACTTCTTTCCTTAGCCTGATGACCACGGGACAATCAATGACATCTCTGTGCTGCGAGTGACCCGCCGGGGGGCCCAGGCTGATCATTTCACACAGACACCCCTGGCCCCTGGGACCAAGGTCCAGGTCCGGGTGGACTGGGAGCGGAGGTTTGACCACATGCAGCAGCATTCAGGTAGGTGGGGTGGCGTGGGGACCCTGCAGGAGCGGGGGTTGCCGTGCATGGGGATGCCGTGAGGATTGAGATATGGTTTGGGTTCTCTAGGAGGTAACCTTTTGTAAAGGACAGACATTCAGAATCAGCTCTGATTCACGAAGGTTACGGTAAGTGGTATAAAAACAACATGAACAATTAAAGTAAAAGTATTAGAATAACTGCTGGATTTGAGTATTACCAACTTCCTACTTGTTATCTTTATCTCGATATATCTTGGGCGTCTTAAATTCAGTATGTCCAAAGTGGACTTAAAAAGGCATCTCTTTCCCCAGACCTGATCTTCCATTTGCATCCACCTGTTTGCTCGAATCCTGAAAGTCAGTGCAGATACCTCTTTGGGGATAGCCAGCCATGGAGTCCTGTCAGTTTATCTTCTTCTTCTTTTTCTTTTTCTTTTTTTTTTGATTTGTTTAAAGATTTAATTTATTTAGTTGAGAGAGAGAGAGAGAGCACGAGAGGGGAAAGGGTCAGAGGGAGAAGCAGACTCCCTGCTGAGCAGGGAGCCTGATGTAGGACTCAATCCCAGGGCTCTGGGATCATGAGCCGAGCGGAAGGCAGTCACTCAACCAGCTGAGCCACCCAGGCACATGTCAGTTTATCTTCTAAAAATACCTCTTCACTTCCTTCCATTGTCAGTGCAGTCATCCTGGTCCCAGCTCTATTGTCTGTCCCCTGGACTTCTGACATAGGTCATTTGTGAAATGGCATCATAAAACTTCTTGTAGAGTTTTCACGAGGATCTTCATATTTATTTATTTATTATCACTATTTTTTTAGAGAGTGTGTGGGGGGGAGGGGCAGAGGGAGAGAGAATGAATCTTTTTTTTTAAGATTTTCTTTTTTTTTTTTTTTAAAGATTTTATATATTTATTTGACAGAGAGAGACAGTGAGAGAGGGAACACAAGCAGGGGGAGTGGGAGAGGGAGAAGCAGGCTTCCCGCTGAGCAGGGAGCCCAATGTGGGGCTCAATCCCAGGACCCTGGGATCATGACCTGAGCCAAAGGCAGACGCCCAATGACTGAGCCACCCAGGTGCCCCAAGATTTTATTTCTTTATTTGACAGAGAGAGCACATGTGCAAAAATGGGGAGAGGCAGGCAGAGGGAGAGGGAGACAGAGAGAGGGGCAGAAACAGGCTCCCTGCCCAGCAGGGAGCCCGATTCGGGGCTCGATCCCAGGACCCCGAGATCATGACCTGAGTGGAAATCAAGAGTTGGATGCTTAACTGACTGGGCCAGCCAGGTGCCCCCTCATGAGGATTTTCAGTAAAGTATCTGTCAAGAGTATGAGCCAGTGCCTGGGAGGTGTTCAATGGGAAGAGTATCTGGGACAATATCGTAGGAATATGTGGCCGGCTGCACTGCTCACTCTTCCCTGTCTCTTGCTCTCTCTGCTCAGGGCAACATCTCATCACAGCAGTTGCTGACCAGCTGTTTGGGTGGAAGACCACATCATGGTGAGCAGGGGACATAAGACTAACCATAGGTCACAGGTCCCCATCTACCAGCTCCCTTCCCAGTAATGGGTCAGTAGGTAGGGGGAGAAAAGAAAGGGTAGTATTCAAAATCGCTGTGTTCTCCTCTTCCCCTTAGGATAGGGTGGTGGGTGACCTTGTGTGTCTCGGGACACACGAGGATGGGAGAAGGAAAGAACATGGAATTTGGAGCCCAGAGACCCAGGGGGTGAATTCTCCTACATGATGTTGCTCACATTCCTTCTTAGCCCTCACCTGTGAAAAGGAGACGACAGTCTCTACCTTGCGGGCATTAAATAAGATAATTTATATGAACCTTCTCTGTAAACTTTCTTATGTTATTGCGGTCATCCTTAGCATCCGGTGACCACTCCACGTCTTCTGGCAGGGAGTTAGGGCGGGTCCGGAGTGTGGTTGAACTGGATAGCCCCTCTGTGACAGCAGAGCAGGTGGCCGCCATCGAGCAGAGCGTCAATGAAAAAATCAGGGCCCGGCTACCTGTGAACGTGCGAGAGCTGAGCCTGGATGACCCGGAGGTGGAGCAGGTATAGGGGAGAGCCAGTAGGGCAGCATCTGTAGAATGGCCCTCCGAGGGCCCCTCCTCAGAAGTCAGACAGCCCTTCTCCTTCCGCCGCATTCCAGGTGAGGGGCCGGGGTTTGCCGGATGATCATGCGGGGCCCGTTCGAGTCGTTACCATCGAGAGCGTTGATGCCAACATGTGCTGTGGGACCCATGTGAGCAATCTTAGTGACCTTCAGGTAGGTGAGGAAGGGCTCCTGAGTGGTTGGGAGGGAGGGTGTTAGGGAAGTGGGGATCACGACCAGCTGGGAGTGATCAAGGGGGACAGTGGAGGAGGCCTCGGTGAAGTCACTTCTGTCTTGCTTCTGAGCTGGGGGGCAGGTCTAGGGAGCTCCTTCTCTCAGGTCTTGCCCCCACTGCGGTTCATGCATGTGCGTGTGTTCCCCCACCCTTGCCTCATGTAGGTCATTAAAATTCTGGGCATCGAGAAGGGGAAAAAGAACAAGACCAACCTGGCATTTCTGGCCGGGAACCGGGTGCTGAAGTGGTTGGAGAGAAGCCATGGAAGTGAAAAAGCACTGACCACCTTGCTGAAGTACATCCCTGCCCCCTGCCCACGCCCCCCCCCCCCCCACGTCTGAGGTTCTGCATGCCCCAAGCTCAGCTCTTCTACCAGTTGGGGAGACTAATCTCTAAGCTCGGTGGGGTGAGATACAATCGTAAATGATCAAGCACCTTGGACAGTAAGTCAGACCTCCGTAAAATGGCTTGCTTTTTTATATCTTCTTCCTCAGTTGCTTAGGAATGTCCCCGGGTCCCCATCTGGAGGGAGGTGCGCTATCAAGAAGGGCTTCATGGATTTATGCCTCGCACCACAAGCCATTTGGGAAGCTGGGCGGGTGACCACGTGCCTTTCCCTTGCAGGTGTGGAGCGGAGGATCACGTGGAAGCAGTGAAGAAGCTGCAGAACTCTACCAAGCTCTTGCAGAAGGTGACTTAATTCACAGAGGATGGAGAGGGCAGGGGCTCTGCCTGGAGTAAGCTCCCCAGACTCAACCCCTCCGCCCAGCCGGCTGTGTAGTTCGTCAGAGCTGGGAGGGAGGGGAGAGCGAAGTGGCGGGAAGATGGTGAGCTTGCCTGTTATTCCTTCTATCCGCTGAGCGCTGGTGTCCATTTCAGAACAACCTGAATCTGCTCAGAGACCTGGCCGTGCACGTCGCCCACAGCCTTCGGAACAGCCCGGACTGGGGAGGGGTGGTCACATTACATAGGTGAGAGACAAAGTGTGGGAGCGTTGGGCTTGGGGTTCAGCCTCTCCCCTGAGTGCAGTGCATTGTAGGAGGCGGGTTGCTCACCGGTTTCTCCAGGCTGAGCAGACCCTAGGAGATGTGTTACCTTCCAGTATACCTTTATCGTCCAGATTTTCTGGGTTCGATGAGAGCATCTTCCCAGCAACACTGTGACTGTAACTTTCATCACCAGCTTTCCTCACCCCCTTCACCATCTACCAGATCTCTCCTAACCTGGGTGATCATGTTTGAGAGAGGCGCACACGAACGCAAAGCATGCTGTAAACTGCTGAGAAGGGCTCGTTGCTGGCCGTCAGCCGCCCTCTCTGCCTTTGCTAAGGGGGCCTGGGACTTCGCATGGACAGCAGCAAGGCTAGCTTTGTGAGGGGGAGCGGGGCTCCCCGCGGTTTCCCAGCTCCCACTCCAAGCCGGGTTTCACGTCTGTGTCCTTTGTTGTAGGAAGGAGGGTGATTCTGAGTTCATGAATATCATCGCCAATGAGATTGGGTCAGAGGTAAGAGGAGCATGAGATTCTCTGTCCACCCTGAGTGGAGACCTAAGCGAGGGGCATTAGTTTAGCTGAAGTTCTTTCAAATGAGCACATGAAGAGCAGAGAATAGAAGTTCATTCAGCATACAGGGTTTTTTTTTTTTTAGCACTAGCTAAAAAAGGTGCTGAGTTAGATCTAGGATATTGACCTTTCTGGGGCTGCGACTGTTACCAGCTTCTGAGTTCCTCTTATCAGAGCTGGAACTCCTCCAAGCCATGCAGATTTATGTGTGCCCAAGGCCTGGTTTTAGAAGTGATGGGGCTGGCTAGGCCCTTCGAGGACCGTCCCTTCCATTTTCCTTTGCCGCTGGCTTCAGGTGCTCCTGCCCATCCTGACAGTCTGCTACTTCATGATTTCCCAGTCTCTCTTTTGCATTTACTCTAAAAAATACTTTTTGGGGTCCCTGCTCCGGGCCAAGCAGTGTGTATGCCTCTTTTCATAATTCCGTATAGAGCATCCTGATTCTCAAGGAGCTCACTCTGGAGTCTGGGAAACAAGTGTGTATGTCGACATTTCTGGTTGAGGGTGGTAAATGCTGGGGGTGAGGAACATGTCATCTGAAAGGGTGGGGGCCCCAGGGCAGGGGGCCTGGAGGATTGCTTAGTGGTCATCAGTCAGCGGGGAGTGGAGGCTGCTGCGCAGAGGAACATCGGGAGCTTTAGGCAGCGGCAGGTGCAGGGTGCGTGGGGCAAGGCGGTGACCAGGCTGTGAAGGTAGGGGGGCAGTCAGATCACAAAAGGCATTTAGCACCTGGCCGTGGTCAGCAGCCTTCTGCCTGCTTTTTTTTTTTTCTCTTCTTTTTTCTCTCTGCCTCCTTCTTGGTGTTTAATCTAAGTTCCCATAGTCATTCTCGAAAAGTTTCTGGGCCCTGGTGGGCTACGGTATAGGGGCTGCTTTGTCACTCATCAGGAACATCACTCATGGTTTAGGGGCAAAAAGTCTGATCTTGAGACTGAGGAGAGGGCAGGGTTTAAGGGGATTGACCCCACTTTCTTAAGAATCGGGGCTAATCTCCTTATCTTACCTCCTAGGAGATCCTCCTGTTCTTAACTGTGGGTGATGAGAAGGGTGCTGGGCTCTTCTTACTGGCAGGGCCGGCTGAGGCCGTGGAGACGCTGGGCCCCAGGTAATCTTCTGTGGACAGCCTGCACTAACCGGCGCATACAGCCCTTGCCCGACGAAAAGGGCCCCCTCTGCGATCTCATTTTCATTCACGTCACAGGCACGTGGGGTGGGCCGAGCCGGGGATAAGTGTTGCCACCATCATTCCTAAGCTTGCAGGGAAGGGACAGCACGTCCTGTGCCCGGGATCTCGCAGGTACCGTGGCAGAACTGAGACTCAAAGCTGGGTCTTTTTTGCTCCAAATCTCCTGTGCTTTCTGTTTTTTTTTCTTTTAGAAATTGAGGTACGTAAATGCTACATGAATTCAGGTGCTGGATTATCACTAGGCAGATGCAGCACGTGCTTCAGGCACTGGCAGAGCAGACACACAGACCACCTTTTTTGGAGAAAAAAATTAGGATTCTAAGACGAAATAAAAATAGGCATTGATACAGTTGTTATGGAAAAATTAGAACTTTGTTGGATTTCTTTACCTTCATATTATTGTTATTTTCTTACTTTAAGTTAGATACAGAGGTGTTAGTGCCCCATACTCTTTCTGGTGTTGAGGGTTTTCAAAGTCCCAGTTGGCTATGATGAATATCTTGTCAAAGGAAAACATAAGGATTTATTTATTTTTATTTTATTTATTTATTTTTTTAAAGATTTAATTTATTTGACAGAGAGAGACACAGCGAGAGAGAGAACACAAGCAGGGGGAGTGGGAGAGGGAGAAGCAGGCTTCCCGCAGAGCGGGGCTCGATCCCAGGACCCTGGGATCATGACCTGAGCCGAAGGCAGACGCTTAACGACTGAGCCACCCAGGTGCCCCTCATTGTTACATTTTAAAATTGGATTTGTACATAAAAATATAGAGTTCTGGCTTTTCTCAAAAAAGGAAAAGACCAGAAGGCCCACTGGGGCGACACTGGGCCCCCGCATCCCCGCATGGCAGCAGCTGCAAGGAAAGGGGTGGTGGCGCCCTCTTGAGCCAGGACAGGCTCGTCGCGCTGCCGCAGCCCCCGCTTCTCCTCACCCCCCACTTGCGGCACTGCTGCTCCTGCCTGGCATTTGTGTCCACAGCCCCTTACCTCTCAGGAACGCTCACCCTGCTTCCTGGAGGTTCCCATAATTTATCTAGGCCCCCTCCGCCCGTTTCTAGCTACTTCCGTTGTGTCCAGTTATTCACTCTTTTTTTTTTTTTTAAAAATACCTGGAACAACAGATACTAGTTCATTTTTTGTTCCCCCAGTTAATCACTCTTACAGTAAACATGGTATGTCTATATCTGTGCACATGTGTAAGTACTTTTTTAAGAAGGACTTCTAGAAGCCGTCTACTCTTTCCCTCCCTCGGCCCTGGGGGAAAGACTCAGGGCTGCCTTTGGTTTTTCTGTGGTTTTTCCCTCAAAGACGTCCTCCCTGACTGTGTCTCTGCTCCCCAGGGTGGCTGAGGTTCTGGAGGGCAAAGGAGCTGGGAAGAAAGGCCGCTTCCAGGGCAAGGCCACCAGAATGAGCCGGCGGGCAGAGGTGCAGGCCCTCCTCCAGGACTACCTCAGCACTCAGAGCGCCGAGGAGTGAGGACTCAGTCCCTGGGGCTCCTGCCGTTGAGAACAGGCCTCCTGTGACCACAGAAAGAGTCTCTTGGACAATAAAATAGTTTGACTTGAAATGGTCATGGTACCACATGCATATGACTGATTTACACAGCATTCTCTGGGGCGTGTATGCGATGAGTATCTGTGAATAAACAGCTTTCTAATTTGGCCCCCGGTGGGCATAACCCACACCAGGGGGCGTTAAGGTGATGCAGTGTGCTGATTTCTCTAAAGTTACTGCAACCTTTCTTCCTGTGGAAACCTACTGCCTAAGGGGAAGGCGAGCCAGTCATTCAGCTCTCCTTGTTTTCTTGTCCTTATTTTCCTAGTCCTGTGTTTTAGACCTAAAAAGCATCGATGACTTTGCAAATAGGTCAAGAGACCACACAGATACAGGAGAGGGAGGCTCCATGTCTGTTACTGAGGCAGAGAAGGGCTGGAGAAAGGTGTGGAAGACTAACCCAAAGAGAGCTGGTGTCAGACCAATGAGCATTTCAGAATCATTGTTAAAGCTAAAGAGGGACCTGTAGTGATCAAAGGAAGACAAAGTAGTTCTAGATTTGTGTGCATCTAATAACAACCTCAACATACATAAAGCAGAAATTGACAGCTGAAAGAAGAAACACAAATTCCCACTCGATGGAAGATTGAAACCGATCTTTCAGTAACTGATAGGACAAGAGGAAGCATGACCTCGAGGTTAAGAACATAGATGTTGGAGTTTCATAGACCTGAGTGGAAATCCTGGCTTTGTGCACCCATGGGTGGTAAAACTAGAAAAGAAAGCGTCTTTCTTTCGGAAAGTGATTGGTTTTTAAAAGGACGGCGTTTACCTCTTGGGGAAGGGAGTGAAGCAGGATGGAGAAGGGACCCAAGATGGGGGTGGGAGGGGGGTTTCTGGGGTGCCAGCAGTGTTCTGTGTTCTTGAACTGGGTGGGAGTTACATAGTTGTTGGCTTTATAGTTGTTCATTATAGTCTGTTTTATTCCATGGTGTTCTATTTCACTATTTAAGAATACAACCAAAAAAACAAAAACAAAAAATTCTGGGTTCTGTCACTTGTTTGCCTTGGGAATGTGTTTTTCTTTTCAACCTCAGTTTGGTCCCCAGCAAAGTGGCCGAAATGGCAGCACTTAAATTCTCTGGGGTGTGGTGAAGTAATGCATTCAACTGTAAGTGGGGAAACCACTTTGTGTGTTCCCTGAGATGACCTAAGAACACTTAATTTTTGATTGCCTAAATGTTCTGTTCCTCTTTACCTGCAAATTGAGTATTGATTGTAAGTGCACTGGGCCCCTGGGTCAATACAGCTCTGGTGGGGAGTCATGTTCCCTCGGGTCAAGACGCCCTGAGGAGAGCCGACAGGGTCCACTCTGTCTTCTCCCAAAGAGAATGCAGCTGAGATGGCTCTCTGGTAAGATTGAAAGCCACAAGGCAGCTTACCTGTAAGGGACAGGAGTCCTGTCTGAGGACTTCAGCGGGAGTCAGGAGGCGGATTAGAGCCCGGCAGCACAGGGGTGGAGGTGGGGCAGAAGGACAGGGAATTTGAGTTTCTGAGGCAAAATTTAGGCATTGAGGCTGCATCAGTAGGCTGCCTAGGAGTGTGGAAGGTGTCATCAAGAGATTTTTCTTTTAAGATTTTACTTTTAAGTAATCTCTGTACCCGACGTGGGGCTTGAACTCATAACCCCGAGATCAAGAGCTGCATGGCTCCACCGACTGAGCAGGCCAGGTGCCCCAAGAAATTGTTTAAATGTATTTTTAAAGTTCTCCTCCAACCCTGCCCCCGACTCACCCAATTTCCCTTGCCAGAGACAACCACTGTTATCAATCTGTGGTGTATCCTCTGGTAGTATTTTTTTCACGGATGTGCATAAATCTTCCCTCTTTTGAAACAAATGGCAGCACGCTTCTCTGCAACTTTTCTCAGTTAAATGAGTGCCATGTTTTGAGATATAACCATACTATAAAAGTCACACAGCAAAAAAAAAATAAAAATAAAAATAAAAAGTCACACAGCACAAAATAGATTCATTGGTGGGAGATGGGGATGTAATATTTACCTCACAGAAGATTCCTTATTTACAGAAGGGCTCAGGCAGGATTCCCTTCAACAGAGACCCATTTGAATTCATTTTCGTGTGTGTGTGAGAGAGAGAGAGAGATCTCCTTGTCCTCTGTTTCTGCTTCATCGGGGTGTAATGAAAAAGCAGTGGACTGGAGGCTACCCTTGCTTGCCATCACTCCGGTCGGTTCTGCTCACAAAGACCTAGAGTAACCATTTCATTTATGACCCGAACTCAGACACCTCTAAGGGTGAAAGGGGTGCTCCAGAACCACAGTCACAAACCAGGATGATCTCAGGAAAACCAGGGTGTCCAGTCTCCCTGCTGAGACTCTCCCTGAGTTTTAGTTTCTTGACTTGAAAATAGGGATGTGAACATGGCATCCTCAGAAAGGAGGAAATTTCTGGAATAAATCAGGAAAATACAGGGTCAGTTGTCTCTTGTGAGGTTCAGAAAACAAAACAGAATGGGTTTAATCATTTATTAGAGTAACATTAAATGAGCACAAGCAGAATGAAGGTATTAGCACAAAATGTGATTGTTTTACGTACACACACACATAGATCATATATCCAGGAACATTGCTGTAACCCACTTTTACGGCATAGAAATAGTGAGAAGGGGCTCCTTCTCCTTAAGTCTTATGACTTAGGTGCCTGTGAATGGCTGGAGACGCAGATGTTGGGGCTAGCGCCCAGGTGAGGGTCTCCCGTGGGACTGTATGTGCATATATAGCTGCTGGATAAGACGTTAGAATGGAAAACAAGAGACGTCAGATGAGAAATGGAGGCAGACTGAATTCAGGAAGGCACCGTGCCCACATGTCCTGAAGCCCCACCCCACACTCTAGTCCTGAGTGGAAGCCAGGGAGTCAGCCAAGCTATGCTGGAATGCCAGGTCTTATCCTTAATAAGAACTCAAACTCCTGGGCCTCACTGGGAAAACAGATGGCTCAACATACCCTAATGAAAAACCCTCTTGCAGAAAGCTTCTGTGTCTCCCATTCCTTTCCTGAATTAGATCCAAACGGTGACTAAAGTGTCCTCAACGGAGGGCAACCGAGGATATTCCGGAAAGAGTGATGGAGAAATTTCTTTCTTTTTCCAGAAAGGTCTGCACCTTCTGTGCAGACGACAGCCAGCAGAGGGCCAGGCTCTCAACTTGAAGGAAGGAGAGCGGGGCTGGTGTCCAGAGCAAAGAGGCTCCCACAGGGACAGCCTTCTCTCTCTCTCTCTCTCTCTCTTTCTCTCTCTCATCCTCTCATCAACTCCCTGCAGAAGTACCCTGCTGTCAAGGCGTGCTGGGAAATAGCCCTGTCCATCCTCCGACACCAACCTCAAAGCCAAGTTTTTCAGAAATAAAGGAGGAATCAACATTTTCTTCTGGGCAAAGTCCCTCCCTCTTCCTTTCATCTCATTGAACTGCTTTGGGTTGTTGTTGACTTGTGCATATAAGAAGCAACCACAGAGTTCATTTGTCCATTTAGTCTGTAGCCACTGGTCGAGGAGGTAATGTGTGCTGGCCACTGTTCTGAGAAGCGGGCCACTCCGGTAAATGACACGGCTGTGGTCCCCATGCTGACGGCATGGACGGCCACGGAGGAGAAAGACAGGAAAGAGACGAGCAAATAAATGTGAAATTATACACTCCGTCAAGTCACAGAGGAAAAGAACAGGGTGAAGTAAAAGAGGATAATGCAGGGGATGAGAGCGGGGCGGGGTGGGGGGGAGTCGTGGCAGTGATGGGGGAGGCCCTTCACGATCCCCAGCATCCGGGCCATCTCAAATAAGGCAGTGTGCTGACTAGGCAAACAAAACCAGTGTGTTTTGACAACTCTGCTGGTTTCCCTTCCAGCCAGATGGCTGCTTCTGGGCCCTTTATGGAAATTCTAGAGCTGTGAATTGTCCCTGAGCCCCAGACGGGGACCAGGGTCTAAAGGCGCTCCTGGATTCTTCTATGAGCCATATGTATTTTGAGTGCCTTTTCTTTGGCTGTTATAAGGAGGCAAAAAATAAATTTTTTTTTTTTTGCTCTTCACCCAAATGAGCCTCTCCCACCACGGCTGGGCTATTTTTTTCTGACCCTAAGAGGCCATATTTCTCCCCATTAGCAGAAGGGAAAGCCTGAATTACACGTAAGGAGAAAGAGGGTGACAAAGAGGGGGCACCTGGGTGGCTCAGTCGGGTCAGTGTCTGACTCTTGATGTCAGCTGGGGTCATGATCTCAGGGTTGCAAGAGCAAGCCCCGAGATAGCTCCATGCTGAGTGTGGGGCCTGCTTAAGATTCTCTCTCGATTCTCTCTCCCTCTGCTCTTCCCCTCCCACATGCACGCTCTCTCTCTTAAAAAAACAAAAAGAGGGCGACAAAGACACCACAGTTGAAGACCTCATGAAAGCAGGAAAGGCGTACTTGATAAAAACCTCTGCTGATTGCAATTCCAGGTATTGAAAAGCAGATGTCAGGGACACCTGGGTGGTTGAGTCAGTTGGGCGTGTGCCTTCGGCTCAGGTCATGATCCCAGGGTCCTGGTATCGAGCCCTATGTCGGACTCCTTGATCGGCAGGGAGCCTGCTTCTCCCTCTGCCTGCCGCTCCCCCTGCTTGTGCTCTCTCTCTCTCTCTGACAAATAAATAAATAAAATCTTTAAAAAAAAGAAAAGCAGATGTCAGTGCCACCATGCACTTTTTATTTTATTATTGTTTGGCACTGTTTAATCATCGATTGGTATTAAATCAACACTTAACCTAGTTCTGCCAGCATTGTTCGAAGGACTTTATAAATATCGACGCACTCAATTCTCATAACAACTCCATGAGATAGATCCTACTGTCATCCCCATTTTACAGATGAGGATACTGAGGCACAGAGAGGTAAGGAGCTTGCTTGAGGTCACTCAGCTAGTAAATGGCAGGGCACATTTTTGAACCAGCAGCCTGGCTCCTGGGCCCATCTGCCTGACCACCGTGCTGTGTGGCCTCTCTCTGTCTACTCACATACCTTAAAAGGTCACACAAATGTATATATATGACGAATATCTTTGTTTATAAACTAGTATCTCTTTCATGGTTAAATAAGTGATTTTAAGATGGGAGCATTTAAGGATCTCAAGGCTGTCTGGTGCCTTTGGCAAGGAAAAAGGATCAATTAAGCAATCTACAAATAGAAGTGAAAACCGTCCATTATAACATTGTCATGTAGCTTCTAATTTTACCTCTGTTAGGGCACGCACGTACATTATAATGCTGGAACTGAAAAGCTAGGGGTTTATTCTTTGAGGGTTCCAGAAGATAAGCTCCTAAATCCCTACATTTACTTCTTCTTTTTTTTTAAAGATTTTATTTATTTGAGAGAGAGAGAATGAGAGACAGAGAGCACGAGAGGGAAGAGGGCAGAGGGAGAAGCAGACCCCCTGCTGAGCAGGGAGCCCGATGTGGGACTCGATCCCGGGACTCCAGGATCATGACCTGAGCCGAATGCTGTCGCTCAACCAACTGAGCCACCCAGGCGCCCCCCTACATTACTTCTAAGCCCACTTCTCTCCCTCTCCCTGTTACTCTGGGCTCAATCTCTATGGAGACAGTATTACATGTGCTTCAGAAATGACACTAGAAAAAGCGTATTTTTCCTGTTTTGGAGCCTTGGTGTGGGTGAATTGGGGTTTTCCACTCAGCTTGGAAAAGGCTGAGAAGCTGCCTTGCTGGAAAAGTTTAGCTGCCCGGTTTTATTTTGCTTTGTCTTTGCTGTCTGTTACCAGCAAGATGAACTCATCCTGAGGTTTCGCATGGAAACTAATTTCGAGTTTCTTCTGCTCTTGTAATTTGCCTCTTGCCCAAGACCGGACGGAATCCATTGGCCGTCTTGGTCCCAACACCCAGGCACTGTCCTTTGCAATTCAACAGCAGAGGGTGCTGCGGGCCTGTGGTTGCCCAGGGCTCTGCCAGGGAAATAAAAGAAGAGGACTAAAAGAGTCCCTGCTAGTTCAGCTAGCCTGAAAGAAGGCTTCTAATCATCCCGTTCCTTTGTTGCTCCGAAGACCTTGTCCGTGGATTGTGGGGTCATCAGCTGTTTCCCAAAATGCAAGCAGGGAATCAAGAGACGGGGTGTGGCCTTCTGGAAGGGATTTGTCGTTTGTGTTTTTGAGTTTTCACCCTTCTCTGATTAAATAAATCCTCGATATTTTATGCATTTACGTCCACCAAGACCAGAGATTTTGAATAGTGCTGGGTCCTAACTTAATTCAGAAAACAGTATTCATTATTCCCATTTTCCAAGGCTCCCACTGAATTTCTTTCAATGGCTACAAGACAACAGACGGCTTTTTTTCTTCTTTTCATTTCTTCTTAAGCTGAGGCTTGAATGTCTACTCCAGGTTGTCTCTCAATTTTTCTCCATTTTCCTGAAATTCTGCATCATTTTTTCCCCCTCTCCTTGACTTCCTCCAGCCTTTACCTCTTGATTGTTGATGGGAAAAGTGGATGGTCCACATTTCTGGCTATTTCACTTATCTTTTGCTCCAGGCAAGTTTGCTTTATAAGAAGCTAGATGTTCTCAGGGATAAATCAGTGGGTGATTTTTTTTTTTTAAAGATTTTATCTATTTGAGAGAGAGAGAGAGAGAACACAAGTGGGAGAAGGGACAGGGGGAGAGGGAGAAGCAGACTCCCTGCCCAGCGGGGACCCCGAGATCATAACCTGAGCCGAGGTCTGGTGCTTAAACAACCGAGCCACTCATTGTGCCCCAGTGGGTGATTTGTTTTTACAAAATTCTTCACAGGAGGCTTTCATGGCAAGACACGCTGATGAGTTCATAATACAACCGGATGGACACACCTTGAATTTGTTCACTACTTCTTCCAGGCATAGAGAACGTCTATGTCAGAAAGCTGGCTTCCACTGTTTTAATGCAATTTCACAGACACTGAGAGGTTCGAGGGAGATGGGGATGCACAGGGAGCTTGAGCAACACGCAGAGGAAGTGGTGACAGCCAAGACTGGCCTCTGGGTATCAACAGTCACCTGGAATGTAAACTTGACAACATTCTGGACATGAACAAAAGAGAGACACTGGCTGAAGGACTCAGCAAGCTTACTGCCTCCTCTCCCTTTCTGGAACAAACAAACAACATTTGATTTGATTTGATGTGTTGGAAAAACCCCAGCAAAACAAGAGAAGAATTCAAGAAAGAGGAAAACATAACATTGTAAGAAACTGAAACTGAGAACTTCAGGTAAAGACACTTTGAGTGACACCTACATCCTAAAACGGGGAACAGTGAAATCCTCTGAGAGCTGATTGGAAACTTCCAAATGTTCAAGAAAAGTTACAATCTGAAATAAAGCAAGCTTTAACTCGGAAATGGACTTGAGAACCCACAAAGCAAAAGGAGCAGCATTTTCTACACCAACAAGGCCATGCCTCCGTTAGTGGGGTAATTGAGGGCGTGGGCGGCAGGGCAGTGGGATGGTGGATATTCTAATTCTGCAGACAACCATTTTGGATCTTTTCTTTTCTTTTCCTTTTCTCTTCTTTTCTTCTTTTCTTTTCTCCCCCCCCCCTTCTCCCTTCCTTCCTTCCTTCCTTGTGTGTGAGAGAGAAGAGTGAGGGAGAGAGAAAATCTCAAGCCAGCTCCACACTCAGCGGGGAGCCCAAGGTGCAGCTCAATCTCACGACCCTGAGATCATGTCCTGAGCCAGAACCAAGAGTCCAACTGGGCCACCCAGACACCCCAATCTTTTTTTTTTAAGATTTTATTTTTATTTATTTGACAGAGAGAGAGACAGCCAGAGAGGGAACACAAGCAGGGGGAGCAGGAGAGGGAGAAGCAGGCTTCCTGCGGAGCAGGGAGCCCGATGTGGGGCTCGATCCCAGGATCATGACCTGAGCCGAAGGCAGACGCTTAACGACTGAGCCACCCAGGCGCCCCCTCATTACAACTCTTAAGCATAGTGGCCCACCAGCTCTTCATATTTCTCAGATTTTTTTAACCTTTTAGAGCAACCCTAAGAAATCTCAGACGAAATATTTGCCTGAGGCTCAGCAGCTCTTTCAGGTTCATGTTGAGTCCTTTTTGTTATAGTCAACACGTCTTATTTCAAAATGTTAGCAGGAGTTATTTCTGGGTGATGAGATTGGAGTGCTTTTCATTTTCATCTTTATGCTTTTCAGTGGTTCCCAGCACTTCTGAAAGGAAATGGTCTTCTTTATTATTCCTTTGTGGGACGCTCTTCAAATGAGAAACAGCAAGAACTATAATTTTAAAAAATTAAAATATCCTGCAAGAATAAATGTCACTTCCCAAAGGACAACTTAGCAAAACAGTAACAACAAAAACCAAACATTCCCTGAAACTCCCTCAGTTAGGATTTTACTCCAGAAGGAGTCATTGTCTTAAAAGGTGTCTGGGTCTCAGGAGGCCTCTGGGAACAATGTGCATTAGGATGCTGGCTCTGGTCAGTGTGTGTGTGTGTGTGTGTGTGTGTGTTGGGGGTTTGAGTTTCCTGATGTTTGTGGAGGAAGGACAGGTTGGTCAACAGCAGCAAGGAGACCAGCCCAACAGACATTGCCGTCAACAAAGGGATGGCACGATGGTGGCTGGCAAGGTGTAGGAGGAATACAAAACAGAAGGAAATGTGATGGCATTATTGATGAAGGAATAAAAAACTGGAAGCAGAAATATTGTAGAGAAGGTAAGTTAAAAGATTTTTATATTGGAAAAAAAAAAGTAAATTCGATTGGTCTGAGCTCATGATCTTTAACAAGACTGTGTTTTTCTGTTCGGACCCTGACTGGAGCCCATCCACAGCAGGGCTTGTGCTACCCCCCCCCCCCCCCCCCCCCGACTTACCCAAGGATGATTCTACATCCTGGGGCAAGGCAACTTTAGAAGGGCCTAGGAAGCAAGGATTTCAGACAGTAGTGGTGGAAGGATAAGGAAGCCACTGACCAAACTGTAACAATTTTGATGTTAAAAAGGGAAAAGTAATTATGATGAACTGAAATAAGTTACACAGGGCGCCTGGGTGGCTCAGTCGTTAAGCGTCTGCCTTCGGCTCAGGTCATGATCTCAGGGTCCTGGGATCGAGCCCCGCATCAGGCTCCCTGCTCGGCGGGAAGCCTGCTTTTCCCCTCCTTCTGCCTGCCCGATCCCCCTGCTTGTGTGCGCTCTCTCTCTGTCAAATAAAAAAATTTTTTTTTAAATGTTAAAAAAAAAAAATACAATACAATAAGTTAAGCATGTGAAGACCTCAAAACAAAAAAGGTGATATATGACTTATGAAAAGGGTCAATACACCAAGATATGTTAATTTTTATTTTTTTTATTTTTTATTTTTATTTTTTTTTAAGATTTTATTTATTTATTTGAGAGAGAGAGAATGAGAGACAGAGAGCACGAGAGGGAGGAGGGTTAGAGGGAGAAGCAGACCCCCTGCTGAGCAGGGAGCCCGATGCGGGACTCGATCCTGGGACTCCAGGATCATGACCTGAGCCGAAGGCAGCCGCTTAACCAACTGAGCCACCCAGGCGCCCCAAGATATGTTAATTTTTAAAAAAGGTTTTATTTATTGGGCGCCTGGGTGGCTCAGATGGTTAAGCGTCTGCCTTCGGCTCAGGTCATGATCTCAGGGTCCTGGGATCGAGTCCCGCATCGGGCTCCCTGCTCCTTGGGAGCCTGCTTCTCCCTCTGCCTCTCTCTCTCTCTCTGTCTCTCATGAATAAATAAATAAAATCTTTAAAAAAGAAAAGGGTTTATTTATTTATTTGAGATAGAGCGAGAGAGAGAGCACAAACAGGGCTGAGAGGCAGAGTGAGAGGGAGAGAGAAGAAGAATCCCATCTCTCTAGAGAGATGATGGAGCCTCTGGAGCCCAGTGTTCATCCTAATGAGATATGATAAGGTCCATTTTTAATAATCATAACAGACCCGGTCAGTACTGCATATTCGAATGACAAGACAGTGGGATTTGGTGAAGCAAGCAAGGTTAGTAGAAAGCACTATTCTGGTGAGCAACACCAACTTCCAAGGGATGGATTTTTAAGATCTTATTGATGTATTTAGTCAAGTTTAAAAATGGAAAACGGAAACTCAGGTTGGAAAGTGTGACCAGTTTCCATACGCTGGTCCCAAATCAGTCGGTTTACCGTGCAGAAACTGAACCTTGGCTTCTCAGAGATGTTATTATTTTTCCTCTTGGTTCTGAAGATTACTGTAACTCTACAAAGATAGAGGAGTAAAGAAAAATTGCTCTGAACCTAGGAGAGTGTCAAACAACCCTGGAAAGGGAACGCAGGAAAGTAAGACAAGTGTATCTACTGATGGTGCAGATGAAACTTGACATCACGGCATTAATACTTACCTGTATAATAACAAGTTCTGTATCACTGTGGTGTTTTGTATGTATCTTCTTCTGCATTCATGATGTCCAAAGCATCATAAAGGTGACAGGGAACTGCGGTGTCACCGGGGCTGAGGCTACGTGGTAAAAGCAAACATCCTCCGTTGAAAGCCCATGGGGCTGAAGTAAGATTCGGTTAACACTATCTCTCTTATCCTAGGACCTGGGAGGGTCAGTCTCTATCTTGCAAAACAGCAGCAAGCCTTAGTCATGACTTTCTAGAATGGGTGGCTGAGAGAGTTGGTTCCCCACCTACTGGGGAGTCAACTTCTCTTGGGAAGAGGCCAGCGTTTCCATTCTGCATAAGCCTACCTTGTCCTTTGGGTTTTCAACCTCTTTCTAATTTTCAGTTGGGAGTGCCTGAGAATGTCTTCTCCGTGCATCTATAATTTGTTAGCTGGTTTTCCAACTCTTCAGCAAATAGCTGTATATTGTCCATTATTATTCAACAAAGACATACTGAGGCCTCCTTCTGCCTTCCCTGAGGTCACTCCCAATGGTGATCAAAGCAGGCATGGCGCTGCCTTCTTGGGGCTTTGAGTCTAGTGGGGAAGACAGACGTGACTCAGAGAATCACAAACTGACGCGCTGGAGAGCAGGGTGAAGGGAGAGCTGAGCAGGGGCCCAGCCAGGGCTCTCGATCTGGGCTTGGGGTAGGTGGGCAAGGAGGTGATTTGGACTGGAAAAGGACTTGTGAAGTGGGCACAGAGTTCTGAGAAGAGGTCTGGGCAAAAGCCCAGAGGAGGCCGGGGTGGCACCTGGAGGAGCGAGGCTATCTACATGGAGCGAGGTGAGGGGGCAAGGTAGGTGAGGCCCAGACCAAGCTGGCTCAGATCAAGCCGGCTCATGGAGGTCAGATAATTTTTTTTCGGTAAGTGCTTTATTGAGATATAATTCACATGGTGTATAATTCATCCATTTAAAGTGTACAATTCATTGGTTTTTTAGTATATCCACAGAATGGAATAATCACTATGATCAATTTTATTTTATTTTTATTTAAAAAAAATTTTTTTAAGATTTATTTATTGGGGCACCTGGGTTGTTCAGTGGGTTAAGCATCTGCCTTTGGCTCAGGTCATGATCCTGGAGTCCCGAGATCGAACCCCACATCGGGCTTCCTGCTCAGTGGGGAGCCTGCTTCTCCCTCTCCCTCTGCTCCTCTCCCTGATCATGCTTGCTCTCTTGCTTGCTCTCTCTCCAATAAATAAATTTATTTATTATTTTAGAGAGAGAGAGTGAGAGCGCGGGTGAGGGAAGGGGCAGAGGGAGAGGGAGAGAGAGAATCTCAAGTAGGCTCTACATCCAGCACAGAGCCGAACACAAGACTCGATCTCACAACCCTGAGATCATGACCTGAGCCAAAATCAAGAGTCAGGCGCTTAACCATCTGAGCCACCCAGGCGCCCCTAAGAGTCAGGCACTTAACCAACTGAGCCACCCAGGCTCCCCACTAAGATCAATTTTAGAACATTTTTGTTGCCTCTGCATAGAAATCCCATACCCTTTAGTAGTTATCCCCATTCCCCACTATTTGGGTTCTGGACCCAATTCCAGTGTGCGGAGAGAGTCGTTTGCCCACACATCCAACAGGCAATTCTCACAACACCCGCTGGGTGTCCTTTAGTTCGATTCTGACACTGTCTACCTGAAGATAGTGTCAGATCCCCCAGAGTGAGGGTTCAGTCCTACAAGACCCCCCCCCCCCCGCCCCTTCAGATGCGCAGGGACATCTGTGCTTCTGACAGACTGACAATAGATCCATATTTCAGGCATTCCAACGACTCCCTCCTTGGGTCGGATTAATCTGCTAGAGTGGCTCACAGAACTCAGAGGAATATTTTACCTACTAAATTGCTAGTTTGTTTATTTATTTATTTATTAGATTTTATTTATTTATTTGACAGAGAGAGACACAGCGACAGAGGGAACACAAGCAGGGGAAGGGGGAGAGGGAGAGGGAGAAGCAGGCTTCCCGCGGAGCAGGGAGCCCGATGCGGGGCTCAATCCCAGGACCCTGGGATCATGACCTGAGACAAAGGCAGACGCTTAACGACTGAGCCACCCAGGCACCCCTAGTTTATTGTTTTATTATAAAAAGATAGAACTCAGGAAGAGCCAGATGGAAGAGAGACACAGGGCACGGTATGGGGCTAAGGCGGGAGATTCCATGCCCTCTCTGGGTGCACCGCTCTCCCCAATCTCCACGTGTTCACCAGCCCAGGGGCTCCCCAACCCCGCCCTTTTGGGGTTTTATGGAGAATTCATCACATGGGCACGATTTATGAAATCACTGGCCATTGGCGACTGATTCAACCTCCAGTCCCTCTCCCCTCCCTGCTCCCCCCAGGTCACAGTGAGAGGATGGCAAGTTCCAACCCATGATAATCACATGGCTGGTTCCCCTGGCAAACTCTCCTTAGGTGCTTTCCAGAAGTCACCTCATTAATATGAACTCAGGTGTCGTTCAAAGGGATTTATGAATATCAAGACACTTTCATCACTCTTATCACTTAGAAATTCCAAGGGTTTTAAGAGCTCTGTGCCAGAAACAGGGGACAAAGACCGTATATATTATTATACCACGCTGGGTTTGTAGGTCTTGCGTTTGAGGCACCCGTGAGAAATCCAGGTAGAGAAGTGGAATGAGTAGTTGAACGCACAGCTCTAGAAAACAGTGGCCATTTGTCTGGATGGGGGATATTGATGTGACAGTCCCTGGGGGTTAGGCAGAGGCCCGTGCGGGAAGCAGAGGGCAGACTCCAGCTGGATACTTGGAGGAGAGTCTAAGAAGGATATTGTTAATAAAAGTGTGGGTAGGGTTGATGGAAATCAATTAAAAAGGGTGCAGCATCTGCCGTCACAGCTCAGTGACCCCTCAGGAATAAATACCCTGGCCTTTCTCTCCATCTTGTCCCTTGTTTGTAGCTCTCCCTGCAAAACCCAAATGCAAGCCCAGGGAAAAGAGCCTGATAAATTCCACCCAGCCCAGAGCAGGAGGCAAAAGGGCCAAACAGAATATACACAGCGCGGACGGTAGTTTTAACCTTGGATGGGACGTGAGGGAAGCGAGACTTGAGCCAGAGCCTGAGTCCTTGAGACATTGAAAGCCAGGGTGAAGGAGGATGAGCAGGCTGGCAGAGGAGATGGGACGAGTGGCTAGAGGGAGTAGAAATACCAAGAATATCCTGGAAGCCAAGTTAAGTAAGGCCAAGACTCCACTGTCAGTGTTTATGGAAATAAGAGGCATACTTTTCTTGCTGTTACCTGTTTTATCTGCTAGCAGCCAGAAGCAGGGGAAATGGAACTGCCTTTTGGGTTTCGTCCTCGACCACAACCAACCCCATCTAAGGCAAGCATCCCCGCTATCTCACAAGTGCTGGTGTTCTTGCTGGTCCCACAGATGAGCCTCCCCTTGGGGAACCCCCCGCAGTATTACCTGGTGCCTGTGAGCATGAGTTCTGGACAGAGGCAGATTACCTGCCTTGGAATTCTGGCTAGTTGTGCAACCTTGGACAAATTACTTAACTTCTCCATTTACCCATCTGGAAAATGGGAATGGTGATAGTTGTGAGGATTAACTCAGGTGTCCCAGGTGAAGGACCTGGGACATGTTAATTGCTTAAAAGTGCTAGCTACTTTTTTTTTTTTTTTTAAACAGAGAGAGAGAAAGAGAGAGCACAAGCAGGGGGAGTGGCAGGCAGAGGGAGAAGCAGGGTCCCTGCTGAGCAATGCAGGACTCGATCCCAGGACCCTAGGATAATGACCTGTCATTATGCTTAACTGGCTGAGCCACCCAGGCATCCCTAAAGTGCTAGCTATTTTAATTCCAACAATGCCCAAGATATAGTAGGTGCTCAATAAATACTAGTTAAATGAATAAATTATTTTAGTTGAAAAATCATTAAATTGAAAGAGGGACCCTGTTTACCTAAGTTGTAATTATAAGAGATTTTATGAAGAAATAATTAAAAACCTTTAGGATTTTAAAATTTCCATTACAGTAATAAGATAATGATATTAATTTTAAACTAATCTGAGTGTTATGGTAATTAAATAAGCAACTTGTTGGCTTTCAGAGAAGGAAGGAAGTGCATAGATTGGTACCAAGACACTCAAAGCACTGACAGGAAACTGAGGTTCAGTGGTGTCAAGGAGTCAAAAGTGTTCTGGAAAGTTCCCCAGCAGAGATGGGGTACAGCTGGGCAGGTGGACAAGGACTAACCAGGGCAAGTGAGTTTCAAGGAGCAAGGAAAGGCCATTTAACCTGCAGTTCATGGTAATGAAACAAAATATTTAGTTTATTGTTAATTATTTGTTTTCTTTTTTTATTTCTTTAGAGAGAGAGAGAGCAAGTGCACGAGCAGGAAGGACAGAGGCAGAGGGAGAGAGAGAATCCCAAGCAGGCCCCATGCTCAGTGTGAAGCCTGATGTGGGGCTCAGTCCCTCGACCCTGAGATCATGACCTGAGCCAAAATCAAGAGTTGAATGCTCAACTGACTGTGCCACCCAGGTGCTCCTAGTTATTTGTTTTTCTTAAACTGAGGTCCTTTGGGATTAAAAAAATAACACATGTTACTGTTATGTAAGAGAATGTCTGTGTTCATAGGAAACACATCAAGCATATAGCAGTAAAGGAGTCATGATTGCAAATTATCCTTAAATGACTGATTTAAAATAAGAATATGTACATATATATAGTGAGAGACATAAGGCAAATATCGCAAAATGTGAATAGTTGATGATTCAGATGTTCATTGCACTTCCTTTTTTATTTGAAATTTTTTTCAAAATACAGAGTAAGGAAAAAGGTAACACATGCTTAGAACAATTAAGAAGGGGACGCCTGGGTGGCTTATTCGGTTAAGCATCTGCCTTCGGCTCAGGTCATGATCCCAGGGTCCTGGGATCGAGCCCCGCATCGGGCTCCCTGCTCCACGGGAAGCCTGCTTCTCCCTCTGCCTGCCGCTCCCCCTGCTTGTGCTCGCTCTCTCTGACAAATAAATAAATAAATAAAATTTTTTAAAAAAAGAACTATTTAGAAGTGTTTGAGAGAGCCCAAAATTGGATATTCTAGTACGTCATCGAACCATCCCTGAGCCCCTTTTCTCTTGCTGCACCCGAGGCGGTAATGGTGCAGTGGTCAGAGCACAAGGCATGGTGGTCAGTTGTCTGGGTTTGAGTCTGGCTCTGACATTTACTAGCTCTGTGACTTCGGGGAAGCTTCTCAGCTTTCCGATTCTGTTTTCTCACCTGCAAAGTGGGCACAATTATGGAAGTTGAGGGGATGAAATGGCTGATGTGGGTAAAGCCCTTCGAAAAGTGACAGGCACATAGGACTTGGTGCATGTTCCAGGTCACCATCATCATCACTATTATTAGCCTGAGGAACCAGATGGCAAGGATGACTCAGTGGGTTATTTTTGTTTGGTTTGGTTTTGATTCTTAAACTGAGGATACCAAGGTCCTCAGGCATCACAGTTCTTAGAAGTCACTTTCAGGAGGTAAATAATAATCTGAATCAGAACCAGCTTATTTCTCTCTGTGTTGCTGCCATCACCAAAGAGGCAGCAATGAAAACAGAGCACGTCCCTTCTTTTTCTTTTCTTTTCTTTTTTGAGAAAGAGTGAGAGAGCGAGCATGAGTTGGGGGCAGAAGAGGGAGAGAACCTAAGCAGCCTCCACAACTGAGCACGGAACCCAGTGCAGGGCTCGATCTCACGACCCTGAAATCATGACCTGAGCCAAAATCAAGAGTCAGATGCTTAACCAACTGAGTCACACAGGCTCCCCTTCTTTTTATTTTCTACCTCCCTGCCCGCCCTGCTTACCAAGTGCCAGCTTTAAATTCTCCCTGGAACTACTCAGCCGCAGCTATGAGCTGGCGATACTTCACAGAAGGTTGGGTGTTGTTTTCTGTTCTGCCTGGAACACAGATATTTTGCCCAGCCCCGGTGGTGGACATTTTACCAAGTTAGCCTAAGAGAGCTCGTCTCTGCTACAAGAGTGCTCGTCTCTGCTACAAGACTGCTACTGTCTTCACTTTTGTTTTGTTTTGAAATTTTGTAACTCACTCCCTCACTGAAGACTATGAGAAGTTAAATGCAAGTTACTCTTATTGTATATCGTGGGAAACCCGGTTAAACATTTCAAGTGCTCAAATATACCACAGTCTGTCTCAAGAATATTCTGGCAATGGGTAACAGAGCTATGAAACTTTGCAAACCTTTGACCCAGTAATACCAGTCTTGGGAATATACCCCAAGGAAATAACCCAAAAGGGAAAAAATGTAATTTGTGCAAAGATATTCATGTGTTGCTATTTATAATCCAAATAATCCAAAGCCAAATAAGGAAATGACTCGGCAAACTATGGTATAGTGACATAAGGAAACACCAGTGACCAATTTTAAAAACAGGAATGCAGCCTTTGCTGGCTCTAGGGAATGTGTGGATTTAAGTATTTTAAGTGACAAGGAACACCACATGGAAAGTTTACAACTCTGTAAAATGCTCTGTTGCACAAAAAAGTCTGGAAGTGAGTTTTAAGGAAGGAAAAATGTAGTTTAGAGCTGAGTCTGATAACTCTTCTGTAAGGTTGCATGTGAATTACAATATCTGTTGCAGGACATTCTGGGGTCTGACCGTTTTGAGTCTGAAACAGTTATTTAAGTATGTAAAGGAGACAGTTATAATATAAATCAAGCAACTTTGTTTTGCAGCAGGAAGTCTTCATAGGTATGTGCCAAGGCATGGGAAAATGTGAACTCTGGCATCCGAACTCTTTGCTCTACAATCTAGAGATGCCTGGGAAGGACTGGAGGGCTGCTGGTATGAAAGAGATGTGTTGGGTACGAAAACCTGTTTGGAATCCGTCTGTTGTCCCCTGGCAGATCAGTCCTCAGACCTTGCTGAGGGCTCACCAATAAGCAGCCGAGTGGCAGGGGCTTATTTTTTTCATGGGGAGAGAGGAGGAAATTAGATTTCAGAAGCCAGAATAAATTGGAGCTGCCAAAGGAACACCTACAAAAAGTAACACCAATTCTTCAGTTACAGAGTCAGGTCTATAGCAGACTGGCACTTCTTTTTTTAAAAACTGGGAAGAATTCAGAATAGGAAATGGGACATTCATATCAAGAGGCTAAGAGGAGGGGTGCGTGGGTGGCTCATTCGGTGAAGCCTCGGATTTCCGTTCAGGTCCTGATCTCAGGGTCCTGGGATCAAGCCCCTCAACAGGCTCTGCACTCAGTGCAGTCTGCTTGTCCCTCCTGCCTCTCTCCCTGCTCTCTCTCTCTCTCAAATAAATAAATAAAACCTAAAAAAAAAAAAAAAAGAAGCTAAGAGGACATTAAATCAAGGAGCAGGAAGGAGATGGATAAATATTTGTGGCAAGTTCAGGGTGGTTTTATTTTTTTTTAATAATTTATCTTGGGTAGGAGTTAATATTTAACAACTAGAAAGCAAGGAAACGTGTTCACTGGAATGGACTATTATTAGTTAAAGTTTACATATCATTTAAAATCAATTTTTCTAGTGGAGTCCCTTTTTTTTTTTTTTAAGATTTTATTTATTTTAGAGAGAGAGGTGCTGGGGGAGGGGCAGAGGGGGAGGGAATGGGACAAGCAGACTTTGTGTCCAGTGCAGAGCCCGACTCAGGCTCCATCCCAGAGCTCTGATATCGTGACCTGAGCTGAAACCAAGAGTCAGATAGATGCTTAACCAACTGAGCCATCCAGGCACTCCTACTAGTGGATTCTTAACATCATCATCAGAAGGCTATTTGTCCTGGGATTGATATTTTTCCTTTCTCAACCTTAATTTGGGCAGGAGACACAATCCAATTAGAATTTTTTTTCATTGGCAATTAACAAAAAATAAAAGAGGAGTTTGTACCGATAGTAATGGACACTGAGTTTTGTAGCAATGAGATATCAAAGATACTTCTGCTTTCTTTAAATAAATCAAGCCCAAGCTCGGAGGAATTAAGCCCAGTGTTATGCAGTGTGTTTTAACTACGTTCTTTGTCCAGCTAAGAATGTGTTTTGTTTCACTCATTCTTCTCCCTGGTGATTTAACAACAATGTTAAATACATCCAGAGCCTTTCCAGGGAGGCGCAATTTGTCTACCAAACTCATACTTGGTGGCTCCTGGTCAGGCCCCGCTCGCCTCCCTCACCCTAACTCTTTAGCTGAAACTCTCAACCCGTCTATACCTTTGTCTTGTATTTAATGATGGCCACATTTGTGGATACCCACAACTGGTTCAGCTTCAGGGTCTCTATGAAAAGCCTGAAGGCAAGATTGATTTTACTTACAGGCACCCAGACGCAAGGACTCCAGTTACTTTAACAAGTCGACTTTGTTGGAGGGAAAGATGTTAGATTTTAGCACCATAAATCTCCCACTTGAGACAGGACTGGAGGAGGGGCTGCTGGGCAGACCAGAAGGACCCATTTGCAAAGCAGTGCTCTGGTGCTGGGTTGAAAAATATTCACTGGAGAAAATTCTTTCAGGCAAACTGATTGACTCTCCTTTCTCTGGGGTTTGTTAAAGGGGATTCTCAGTCCTGGCACTATGAACATTTGGGGGAGGATAATTCTTTGTTGGGGGAGGCGTGCTGTGCCTTGTAGGATGATTAGCCACCTGCCTGGGCTCTACCTACTAGACACCACTAGCAACATCTCCAGTTATGACAACCAAAAAATGTCTCTAGACGTGGCCAAGTATCATCTGGGAGGCAAAATCACTCCCGGTTGAGAACCATTGGTTTATTAGATATTTTGTGTGGAAATAATGGTATTGGGGTAATAGCATGAGATTATCCTCTCTTGATGAAGACAATGAAACACTCCAACTTCATCTTCTCTGCCCCTGCTTCCCAGGAGGCTCAGCCCCAAATAAAAATTGAGGGCGACTCTTCCCCTCATTGAACTCTTCTCCAGCACTTTCCTATCCTTCATCAAATTATTTCCCCGATTCTTTTTCCTCAGGGTTGGAGTCTTACAGGCATCCTGTAACTAATTGGAAATCAGATGAAAGAGTCCAAAGTGGGCAGAATCCTCTCCAGGTCTTTTCTCTTTCTTAACATAGGTTGAGTTCAGCCATCCCCTAATTTGAGGAATTAACTCACCAGTTTGACAGTTACTGTGTGGGGGGTCATTTGCCCCATGGAAGTTCGTAGAAGCATACCCTGTAGAAAAGGAGAGAGGGCATAGTTCTGGAGATAACAGTTTGGTGGCCACCGTGCCTCGTGAGCCTGCTGGCAATGCTTGGAGAACCAGATCAAAGAAGGGCTGTTTGCATCAGCTTTTTCTGAAGCAACTCTGATACGTGTCAGGAGCGAGGGAGCCTTACCCAAAGCTCCCGAAACAAAGGAACCCTTTGGAGGTCTGGTGCAGGGTGTCCTCGGTGGTTTCACTGCAGTTTGTAGGGAGAGATGCTGCCGCTGTCATTCCCTTGCAGTCATTGTATGGGAGGGGTGGGGAGGGGGTGGGAAAGGGACCCATAAGGAGGGCCCTGGTCGTCTAAAGACATAACCAAAATAAAGAAAATTGATTTATGCCACCGGGGCTATCAAATCAATTCCGCTAAATTACCTCTCTCAAAAGGCTCATTTGAGGGGGTGCCTGGGTGGCTCAGTTGTTGAACGTCTGCCTTCGGCTCAGGTCATGATCCCAGGGTCCTGGGATCAAGCCCCGCATCGGGCTCCCTGCTCAGCGGGAAGCCTGCTTCTCCCTCTCCCACTCCCCCTGCTTGTGTTCCCTCTCTCGCTGTCTCTCTCTCTGTCAAATAAATAAATAAAATCTTAAAAAAAAAAAAAAGGCTCATTTGTGTTCTTCAGGTGGGAGGATCAAGCACGGGTCAGGGGTGGCCTTGCCGACAGGCTGAGGTCACCCTGTTGAAGGAGGAGGTTAGTGGGGAAGATGGAGGAGAAAAGATGGGATTGTGGTGGCATGCCCTGGCCAAGGAGTGCAAACAGTTCACTGTGGAGGAGAAGGAACTCGGTTTTCTTCCTTTTGCCTCTGGGTAGAAAGTTACGAACGCAGCTGACACAGCACTAGAATTCCCAGTTCTGCGCTGGAGCGGAATGAGAGGAGTCTTAGCAGCTTTCAGACTTGGAGTTGAATTAGCTGATCTGAAGGAAGTGACTGTGAACTGTGAAAAGCAGAAAATGAGAGCGAGAAGAAAGAAAAGTATTGAAAATGTGCTTCCTGGAAAACCACCCTTCTGCTTAAAAAACAACAGCAACAACTCCCCACCCCCCCAAAAAACCCACAAGAAACCTAAAACTCCATAAAAACACCAAATTGCTTCTTGTTTTAGTTACACTTCTGCCCTGGAAAGATTTTTGAGAGCAAAGGCGGAGAGGAGCACATAACATAATTAAGAACAGGCCACCTTGAGGGGCGCCAAGGGGGCTCAGTTGTTAAGTGTCTGCCTTTGGCTCAGGTCATGATCTTGGGGTCCTGGGATCGAGATTAGCATGGTGGGGGGGGGGTCCCTGCTCAGCAGGGAGTCTGCTTCTCCCTCTTTCTCTGTCCCGCCTCCCTGCTTGTACTTTTTCTCTCAAATAAATAAATAAAAAATCTTTAAGGGGAGGCGCCTGGGTGGCTCAGTCATTAAGCGTCTGCCTTCAGCTCAGGTCATGATCTCAGGGTCCTGGGATCGAACCCCACATCGGGCTCCCTGCTCGGCGGGAAGCCTGCTTCTCCCTCTCCCACTCTCCCTGCTTGTGTTCCCTCTCTCGCTGTGCCTCTCTCTGTCAAATAAAAAAATCTTAAAAAAAAAAATCTTTAAGGGGCGCCTGGGGATCTTAGTTGGTTAATTCCAGGGTCCTGGGATTGAACATGGGGCTCCCTGCTTGGCGGAGAGTCTGCTTCTCCTTCTCCCTCTGCCCCAACCCCTGCTCATTCTCTTTCTTTCTCTTGCTCACTCTCTCTCAAATAAATAAATAAAATCTTTTAAAAATATCTTTTAAAAGAACCCTTGAGCATGGTTATTGTAGCTGCGGCTCTCATGGGGTTAACAAGCCTGGTTCTGGTTCAAATACGCTCTGCGCTCACTTCTGTTTCAACAGCTGCATGTTGACACGCAAGAGACAGGCAAAGGGGAGACTGCTCTCTGCTAAGAATCAGGAGACCCGAGGACAGGTTACGTATATAGCTTAGACGAGTTGTTTTCCCTCCCTAGGCCTTACTTTCTGTATCTATGAAATAATTTTTTTTTAAGATTTATTTATTTATTTATTTGACAGAGAGAGACACAGCGAGAGAGGGAACACAAGTAGGGGGAGTGGGAGAGGGAGAAGCAGGCTTCCCACGGAGCAAGGAGCCCAATGCGGGACTCGATCCCAGGACCCTGGGACCACGACCTGACTCAAAGGCAGACGCTTTAACGGCTGAGCCACCCAGGCGCTCCTGAAATAAATTTTTTTTTTTTTCTGAAATAAATTTTTGAATAGGATTAAGAGTGAGCATCTTTTTCTTTTTTTTTTTAAATAAGGGCCAATTCAGGAAAAGTAAAAATATTTATAGACTTTTTTCTTTTCTTTTTTTTTTTTTAAAGATTTTATTTATTTATTTGAGAGAGAGAATGAAAGAGAGAGAGCACAAGAAGGGGGAGGGTCAGAGGGAGAAGCAGACTCCCCGCTGAGCAGGGGGCCCGATGCGGGACTCGATCCCGGGACTCCAGGATCATGACCTGAGCCGAAGGCAGTTGCTTTACCAACTGAGCCACCCAGGTGCCCTAGACTTTTTTCTTTTTTATGAAGAAGCAGCAACCCAGAGACAGCTTTTTATTTTTATTTATTTTATTATTATTTTTTTATTGCAGTGCAGCTGAGACAGAATGGTACGTGAGTTTCAGGTGTGCAACATAGTGATTCAGTATCTATACATTATGCTGTGCTCACTGCAAATGTAGCCAGCATCTGTCTCCGTACAACACTATTACAATACCATCCACTGTATTCCCTGTGTTGTACCTTTCATCCCAGTGACTTACTGAGTCCATAACTGGAAGCCTGCTCCTCTTACTCCCCTTCACCCATTTTACCCATCCCTCCACCTCCCACCCCTCTGCCAACCACCAGTTTGTTCTCTGTATTTATGGGTTTCTGCTTTTTTTGTTTGTTCCCGAGGCAGCTTTTTAATCTTTCACCCTGAAGTTAGATTTTGGGTTTTGGGTCGCCCATCACTGGACTAGACAATTGCTAGTTTCTTTTCCAGATTAATTAAGTTCTTGGTTCTCTAATGGAAGTGACTTTTGCTGGCTGTTTCTTCATACCATTTCTAGCCAATTCTTTCCTTAACAACATCATCTGAAGGCTATTTGGCCAGCGTGTTTTCTGTTCTCAAGAGGCTCTTGAAAAACCCTTGGATACAAATGATATTGTCCTATTTTATTTACACATACCAGCCTTAAAGGCATCTGTCCTAGTTTGGCAGTTACTATGGAATGAAATCAATAAATATTAATAATTCAGCAGCTAAAGGAATGGTGTTCAGAAAACAGGTTAGCAAATTTTGAGGGGTTACAACCAGTCAATTGATTAGGGCTGGAACTTCAAATATCCAGACATGTCTTCAATGAAATGCTCTTGGAATGCACGTTGGAACAATGGAATAAAGCCATTGCTTTATTAAAGCAGCAGGAGCTCACTGACATTTCATCATGTGAAATCTGAACCCCTCATCAATCCTGCTGTGAAACTCTTCCAAAGTAAAGAAGTAGACAAAGCTATCAGACAGGGTATGCTTCTAGGAAATCAAAAGAGATGGCAGAACAAAAAACACTGTAAAACTTTTCCTTGCTAAACCTTTGGGAAAACAGTCTGGCACTTCCTTGAAGGGTTAAACACAGCATTACCATATGATCCAGCAATTCCACTCCTATATACATACCTAAGAGAAATGAAATCATGCATCCACACAAAAATTTGTACACAAGTGTTCATAGCAGTATTATTCATAATAGCCAAAATGTGGAAGCAACCCAAATACCATAAACAAAATTTAGTATATCCATAGAGTAGAATATTATTTGGCCAAAAAAAGAAATGTAGTACTAATACATGTTATTACGACATTGATGAACCTTGAAAACATCATGCTAAGGGAAAGAAGCAGACACAAAGGGTCACATATTGCATGATTCCATTGGTATGAAATGTCTACAACAGGCAAATCTATGAAACAGGAAGTAGCTCAGTGGTGGCCTAGGGCAAGGGGGGAGCTGGGGATAAAAATGGAATTGACTTCTTTATTTTTTATTTTTTAAAGATTTTATTTATTTATTTGACAGAGAGAGAGAGAGAGAGAGAGGGACCATAAGCAGGTGGAGTGGCAGGCAGAGGGAGAGGGAGAAGCAGGCTCCCCGCTGAGCAGGGAGCCCAATGCGGGACTCCATCCCAGGACCCTGGGATCATGACCTGAGCCGAAGGCAGACACTTAACCAACTGAGCCACCCAGGCGTCCCAAAGCTGTACTTTCTTAATGGATCTATTTTCCTAGGGCAATAATACAAATGTATAATGTGTGTGTGTGTGTGTGTGTGTGTATCATCCCCAAGTGTACTTCCTCAAAACTGATAGACTGCTAGAACAATCTATCAAATTATGCGGTGACACGACATGGATCTTGGTTTATTTTATTTTACCTTTTTTTAAAGATTATTTATTTATTTATTTATTAGAGAGTGAGCAGGAGAGAAACAGCATAAGAGGGGAGAGGGTCAGAGGGAGAAGCAGGCTCCCCGCTGAGCCGGGAGCCCGATGTGGGACTCGATCCCAGGACCCTGGGATCGTGACCTGAGCTGAAGGCAGTCGCTTAACCAACTGAGCCACCCAGGCGCCCTGGATCTTGGTTTAAAACTGTCATCTGTCACTTATGTTTACTTTCATCCTGAGGACTCACCAGTCATTTCTAAAGCAAGCACACCTCTGTAACTTGGGCAGCGGGTCAGTGATCAGAATATGCTAACACATTGGCTACCGTCTATTAGGAGTTGATCGTGGGCTGATGCTCTTTCTGCTCAGCCTTTCCCATCACAAATTCTAAGCCTTTAGCACTGTTTCTCGAGGATCTATTAGGAGTTGATCGTGGGCTGATGCTCTTTCTGCTCAGCCTTTCCCATCACAAATCCTAAGCCTTTAGCACTGTTTCTCGAGGAGACAGGTGGCCATCCTAAGGAAAGGTAGCAATCTTGTCTTTGTGGATTCTCTGACCTAAGCAATTTTCACAGTCTCTTCATTTTCTACACCTGTACATCGATGTGTACCAAAAGTTCTTTGTGGTAATTCTGTCTTCTCATTTTATCTCCGTTGTAGAAATAGTCCGTTACTTCCTGTCTGACCTAGATAGTCTGAGCATGACTCTTAAACTCTTTTTTTGAAAGAAAGAAAAGAAAGAGCTAAAGTTAAACCAATATGGTTAGTTCTAAGAGTTATGTTGTAAAATTGCTTTTGAAATATGGTATCTTCATACTTGGAAACTAAGACTAGCTCACTGGGAAGATCACTCAAAGTTTTATAATTCCTTCGACCGCAAGAAAACAAATTCTCTCTGGGCTGAATTCAAAGTTGTATCTGGCATCTGAAGGAAGGTTTGAAACAGTCGCTGGTCTTTTTTTTTTTTTTCTTTCAATGATGTATTAATTTGAAGTAGGCTCCACACGCAGTGTGGGGCTTGAACTCAGGACAGTGAGATCAAGAGTCGCAGGCTCCATCGACTGAGCCAGCCAGAAAGAGCCACCAGTCTACTGGCATCCATCCCTGTGACAGGGCTACAGGGTGAAGTATGGACTCTGGAATCAGGCTGCTTGGTTCTTAAACTGGCTTCACCATTCTGGGCAAGATGCCTATAAGAACCTATAAGAACCCTCTACCTACAAGAACCTTTGTTCTTATTCATATGTAATGTGCGGATAAATTATAGCCCCCAACTCACAGAGATGTTGGGAGTATTAAGTGAATTAATTGTATGAATAAATAAAATGCATAGAACAGAGCCTGGCAGAGAAGCAGTACTCAGTAAATTTTATCTATCATGTGTCCCTATCAACCTCACCAACTGCCAGGGGCTGGGGCACTATTCACTTTCTGCAAGAATCCTCTTGCAAGGAACCTGGACCTGGTCCCTGAGAACAAATAAATCATCAAGGATGAGGTCAGGCCTGAGCAATGGGGCTTGGTTTAGACAGAGCAAGACCATTTCCCTTCTTCCTTGGGAAGACCAGTAGCGTCTCTGAGGAGTCTCATGCCCCCTGAAGAAACCAAATCCAGTAAGAGGACTCAACTTTCCTAAAGATACACATGCAAAGTTCTGAAGTGAGTGAGCAGATATCATCCTCAGTAGATCCAGGGTTATGCCTTTGGAGGGGGTGCCCTGCACCCAGGATGAAATGGATCATTTGGAAAGAAAACTTCGATAACTCCCTTCAGCATTCCTTGCTGCTATGACTTGCTCTGTTTAGACTTTCTTTAACCATAACCCCAAACCTTGCTGATGCCGGCTTCCTGGATTCCAGAGTCTACGCAGTCTTTTTCCGCTGCTATGACTTACATCCCCTGATTGCTTAGTTTGGTAATGACCCTGTGTATTTGCCTTTAAGTTGCAGCTTGATCCCTTAGAGCAACTCATGCTGACCTGTGGTCTGGTAACTAATATTCAATCTTGGCCAATGATATCGTGTCTGTGTTGATACCCTCAAGGCTATCTGTGCCCCATGGACACTGTAGGTCCCCTGGCTCCATTGGCAATCCTGGCCAGCCCAAGACTTTCTTTCTCCAAAGGGAAAATATAGGTACACAGAGACTAAATGATTTGTTTAGGGAAAAAGAAAAGAGCTTGAAATTTAGCTGAGCCAGAATTAGAACCTTCAGATCAGATTGCATCTAAAATACAGTAATCAGCAAGACTTCATTCTTAAATAAAATGTTGTTTTAATAAAATACTGCACATATATATTTTTCTTTTCAAAGATGTTATGACCAGGATGGCTGGTGTGAATGGTAATATATGGTGAACTATATAATTAGTAGCAAAAACAAGGACTCTCAAATAAATAGGCTTAAGCATTTTTTTTAAGACATATTCTGCAAATCAGCTGAAACTTAAGAACAGGCAAGGGAGAGCTGGCTTTTCCTCCAAGCATGTGCTCTTGGTTGGCTTGGGATAGAGAAAGGAGTCATATTTACCCTCTAGGAATCAAAAGTAACATTGGAGTGACCTTCTGGAGAGAGGAATCCTTGCCGTCTCCTTGACTTTTTGCCCAAGATTTCAGAGTTTAACTAAACCATACAAAAGCACTACCCCCAGAGCTGCATTTAGGCATCTCTGTATTTGGCAGGATGTGGAGCCAGTGGAAAATTCTAGGGAAGGCCGAGCTGGGCTAACAAGGAGGAAGATCTAGTGTGATAGAGGAGAAGTTGACTATATCTGCATGCTCTGACCCAGTACAAATCTAGGTCACTGTGGCCATTAGGAAATCCTAGTAAATGCAAAGACCATGGATATATAATAGAAAATATAAGAAGCAGAATTACCCCACTAACTACCTATTAATTATACTTTAAGTTGGTCCCTCACTATTGAGAGTCGCTTACCTAAAGATTCAAATATAATCAAAGCCATTTAGATATGGTGTAACATAATTTGCATGATGTGCAGGATATGAAAAAGTCTTCCTTAATCCATCACCCTTCTTTCTCTATCAAATCCACTGCTCCTTTCCCTTTTCTGTGTAAGGATGGGGACAGGTAGAAAATTCTCAGTTGAGATCCCCAGCCTGGGATTGTGAGCTGGCCCTACCTGGAAGTCTTGTCTTTGTATATCTCAAAGAAGAACAAGTAAGTCTTCAGGGAAAAATCCAGAAGGACCCAACTTCTAACAGATAAGGCTTTCTCAACTAGCCTTATTAGTTTTTCAAAAAAAAACCCCACCCAATACAATTAGAATTGCAAAGGAGGAAGGGGTCAGCTGAGCTGACTCTAGCACCTGGGCCTCAAAATGGGCTAGCAGAAGACCCTAGCCACCCTCAATGGTTGGCACGGTCATTGACTTTGAATACTGAAGGCTCCACATCCCTTACAAAGACTTCTTATCCTGCTGGCCCAGGACCCGGGCAAGGCAGTAAGGGATGAGGCTGACAGATGCCAGGGGCACGGCTGCACTCTTGCAGAAGGACAGGAAATAGAAGATCAGCTCAACTTGGGATGGGGGTTTCAAAGAATCAAAGAGGTGCAGGAGGATGAGAGAGACCACAATGCAGCTGAGGCGGAATGGGAACCACTTGTTGAGCTTGCCCTTGCAACTCTCCCTGTACATGCTGGAGTTGAGAGCCAAGCCCAGGCCAAAGAGGGTCCCCAAGTTCTTGAGGAGGCTGGCAAAGGGCGTGGTGTCAATGTGGACCCATTCTGGCCGCTCACACCATCTCTTGGCTTTTTCTAGTGTCCACAGGAGGTCTACACCCAGTCCCTTGAGCAGCAGGTAAAATCCAATGGCAAAGCCAAACAAGAAGAAGGTAATGAGAAAATACTTCTTGAGGCTGGCATTGTAGATGCTCTGGATGTGACGGAAAGTTTCAGCAACAGCAATGCCTGTGTGGAAGAAAGAATGACTGTGAGAAATAGGGAAGACTCTGGACCTTCAGCTATGGGGCGGGGTTTGGAGCCATTAGTGACATATCATCCATCCTGCCATCTGCGGTAATACATCCCAGATGCTAGATTAGAGCATCACCGGGTTTATTCCCATGAGTGACTCCAGTCTGTCCTCAGCCATAGACTCTTTCAGATGGAAGAGTCCTATCACATACATTCTCCCACTGCACGCATGTTTCCTGTCAGGGGTCCTCATGTTTCTACTTGAATACCCACAGGGGTAGAGAGCTCACTCCCACTTGGGCAGCCCATTTCATCTTTGAATGGCTTTGATTATCAAAAATTCTTCCTTGTGCTAATCTGAAATGTGACCCCCCCCCAATGCCATCTATTGGTCTCAGTTATTTCTGTAGGAGTTGAGTTATAAATCTAGAAGCTCTTTATAGAGCACATTTGAAGACAGTTACTCTTATCTCTAACCTATACCTTCTCAGGTCTTTCATGTAACATGGCTTCTGGGCTCTTCCTCAAACATGGCACCCAGTACTAAACGCTGCGTTCCTTTTGTGGTTGTCATGAAACCATTATCTCCCCTGTACTCAATGCTCTTCTTGTAATGCTACTGTGTTCTGCTCCCACCTGTCTTCTACAATTTCCCTAAGGTCTTATATTCCAGTACCTCTCATAATGTAAAGAAAGTCTTTCTTACACTTAACCTAAGTCTTTTCTGCCCCTTATAAATGGGATCTAAGAAAACACAAGTATAGTTGACCCTTGAACAACATGGGTTTGAACTAGGTGAGTCCACTTATATGCAGATTTTTTTTGATAAATATAGCAGAGACCTGTAAATGTATTTTCTCTTCCTGCTGATTTTCTTTCTTTTTTTTTTTTTTTTAAGATTTTATTTATTTATTTGAAAGAGAGAGAGAGTGTGAGGTAGCATGAGCAGGAGGGAGGGGCAAAGGGAGAAGCAGATTCCCCGTTGAGTAGGGAACCCCACATGGGGCTTGATCCCAGGACTCCGAGATCATGACTGAGCCGAAGGCAGACTCTTAACCCACTGAGCCACCCAGGTGCCCCTGATCCTGCTGATATTCTGAAGAACATTTTCTTTTCTCTCGCTTGCTTTATTGTAAGAATGCAGGATATAATACATATAACATGCAAAATATGTGTTAATCGACTGTTTGTTATCGGTAAGGTTTCCAGTAGGCTATTAGTAATTAAGTTTTGGGAGAGTCAAAGTTATATGTGGATTTTCGAGTGCACGGAGCAGGGCCGGGCGTCAACGCTCCTAACCCTTGCATTGTTCAAGTAGCAACTGTATTCAAAACTCTGAACCTATAAGAAAGACCAACTGTGGGTTTGAAAATTAATTTACCCAAATAAAGAGCTTTTCTAGGACACTGTTAATTTGTTAAATTTGGTAGATTCCCTTAAAACTAAACTAAGGGCCAGGGCTCCTGGGTGGCTCAGTCAGTTAAGCATCCGACTCAATTTCAGCTCAGGTCATGATCTCAGGGTCCTGGGATTGAGCCCCACCTCTGGCTTCACGCTCAGTGTGGAGTCTGTTTGAGGTTCTTTCTCCCTCTCCCTCTGCCCCTCCCCAACTCTCTCTATAAATAAATAAATAAATAAATAAATAAATAGTAAAAACAACAACTAATGAGGGGCCATTTCCAATGGCCAGTAAAAAATAAAGAATAAGAAAAGTAAGGAAATTTCAAGCTAATTCAATTGGTAAGTTAACTTGAAGTATTGCAACTTTTCTGAAACATATTTAATTGTGTAGATCTGGGCCCTCCTATAGAAATGAACGGTTTCACCCACCCTTAACTCGTAGCCCACTGAAGTGCTAACAGCATTGATTACACACAGAATATGACTGGCTGGCTGGGATGGTGTCCCAGTTAGGGAGACATGGCATAGGAGGGGCAGGAAGGGAGAGAGCCAGAGCAGCTGATACCTGATAGGACTCCGGCAATGACCTGATGGGGAAAATGAGCAGCAAGGTAGATTCGGGACAGACAGACGTTCAGCTGCACGGCCCAGAATCCCAACCACAAAATGACGTTCAAGCACCTGCAACAGAAGAGGCCATCATAACAGAACCCAGATATGCACACTTTAGCAAGGAGAACAGCCTGGCAAGGACACCAGGGCCTGGCCAACTTAGGTGCAGTCAGTGGAATTTTTGTAAATTGAAGCCTGTAACCCACACAGCTCAGAGATGCCTGTGTAACGTACTTAACCCTTCCACACGTGAACGTTAAGTTCCCGCATTTTATATGTGTGATAATTCAGCATTTGCCCAGGGGCCGCATGCTCAGAATTCTCTGTAGTAGGAATGTCATACGTTTCTTTGTTTTTCAACTTGGACCAGGCAACTCTTTGGTTGGCACAGAAATGGGTTTTTATTTAAACCCTGCCAGAACTACACTGTCTGATCTTGAGCAGTCCCTTTACCCTGTTAGGCCTTGTTTCCTTATCTATAAAGTTAGGGGTTGCTCTTGTAGGTCCCTTCAAGCCCTAACATCTTGTGCCCTTCACGTTTGCCCTCAGCAGAAATGCCACAACTCTGCTCAGTACCAACCCAAGGGGGGGTGGGCCAGCTGTGGGGAATGTGAGGAAGAGCAAGTGGTGTGTCTGTTACAGAGACAGTCACCTCCTGCCCGCACCCCAGTCACTGCCCGCACCCCAGTGCTGAGTTCTTACCGAAATCTGTAGGTTGGCTTTCTCTTTCCCCGAAAGATAGCGAGGGTGGATGTGACCATCACGTAGTATACACCCGCTGTGCCCATGGCATGGCCAGAGGGACTCCCTAAAGGGTAGGGAACAGATGAATGGATGAACTAAAGGTGAAAAGTCTCCATCTGGGACATTGTAATGGGATGTCCTCTATCCATCCATCCATCTACCCATCCATCTATCCATCCAACTATCTGTCCATCCACCACCCATCTTTCCATCCTTTCATCCATCCATCCACCCATCCTGCCATCCATCCATTTATCCATTTAGTCATTTATTAAACAAATATCTATGGGCACCTGGTGACTCAGTCAGTTAAGTGTCTGCCTTCGGCTCAGGTCATGATCCCAGGGTCGTGGGATCTAGTCTCGCTTTGGGCTCCTTACTCAGCGGGGAGCCTGCTTCTCCCTCTGCCTGTTGTTCCCCCTGCTTGTACTCTCTCTCTCTGACAAATAAACAAAATCTTAAAAAAAAAAACCCAAATATCTATTGGGCTCCTACCACATGCCCAGCACGGTACTAGGCTCTGGGAGTAATGGTAAGCAAAACCAGAGAAGGCCCCAGCTCTTGTAGTTATATACAGTCTAGAGGCTACACAAAGAATCAGCATACTGGGTGTATAACTGCAAATCAATCTGCCCTCCGTCACCTCCCTCTACTCCCTTGTTGCTCACTCTGTTCCAGTCATCTTGGCCTTGTTGCTCTCCTTTAAACATACTCCTACCTCAGGGTCTTTGTGCTATTGGTGTTTCTGGCCAGAGAACTCTTTTACCAGAAATTTACTTGCTAATTTCCTTGCCTCCTTCAAGTTTCTGCTCAAATCTCTCCTCAGGGAGTCCTACCCTGACCACCCTACTTAATACTTCAACCCATACTTCCTGATCATTCTACCCTGAGAGATAGAAGGTCTTGAGATGCACCACCCAGATTCCCTTCTAGACTGAAGGATTTATCTTCCCAGTTGAGAATGTGGTCATGGATGGCCCTCAGCTCTCAACCTTCTTCCAGCATTGCCCTGAGCTGAAGAGAGCCATTCTGATCAGGGTTACCTCTCCCCAGGGGCAGCCTCTTCCCAATCTCTGCTCTAAATTGGGATATAAGGGCCTGATCCTCTTGACACAAATCTGGGCAACTCTGAAGGGCCATCCTCAGCCTCAGAGCTCCCTGTGGGGTTGGCTGAGACTGATTCCAAATTAGACTTCTCCTGCCCAGGTGGTTTGTGTTCCTTCCTTCCACATGTGTTGCTCCTGCATGCAACACATGGGAACATGGACTCCTGCATGCTAATCTACATCTGAGTCTGCTTCCCAGGGAGTCCCATAGATAAAACCTTGCCTCTCCTTTTCTCGTCATCCTCCTCCTCCTTCTTTGCTCCTTCATCCTCCTCTCCTCCTCCTCCCATTCTTCTTCCTCTTCCTCCTCTTCATTATCATCTTCTAATATCTTATATCTTTTACTCATGTATTATGATTTTGTATATTGTGCATGCACATGCACACACACACACACATCATTCAAATTTCAGCTGCACCAATGTCCACAATAGCCAAACTGTGGAAAGAGCCAAGATGTCCATCGACAGATGAATGGATAAAGAAGATGTGGTATATATATATACAATGGAATATTATGCAGCCATCAAAAGGAATGAGATCTTGCCATTTGCAATGACGTGGATGGAACTGGAGGGTATTATGTTGAGCGAAATAAGTCAAACAGAGAAAGACATGTATCATATGACCTCACTGATATGAGGAATTCTTAATCTCAGT
>NW_023270503.1:27826323-27845238 GCF_011800145.1 Mirounga leonina | reverse complement strand
TCTGTACCTCTGAAACAAATAATGCAATATCTGTTAAGAAAAAAAAAGAAGAAGAAGGTAGCAGGAGGGGAAGAATGAAGGGGGGGAAATCGGAGGGGTAGACGAACCATGAGAGACAATGGACTCTGAAAAACAAACTGAGGGTTCTAGAGGGGAGAGGGGTGGGAGGATGGGTTAGCCTGGTGATGGGTATTGAGGAGGGCACGTTCTGCATGGAGCACTGGGTGTTATGCACAAACAATGAATCATGGAACACTACATCTAAAACTAATGATGTAATGTATGGGGATTAACATAAGAATAAAAAAAATTTCAGCTGCACAAGGGCAGCAATATTTTTTTTTTTTTAAGATTTTATTTATTTATTTGAGAGAGAGAGAATGAGAGAGAGCACATGAGAGGGGGGAGGGTCAGAGGGAGAAGCAGACTCCCTGCCAAGCAAGGAGCCCGATGCGGGACTCGATCCCGGGACTCCAGGATCATAACCTGAGCCAAAGGCAGTCGCGCAACCAACTGAGCCACCCAGGCGCCCAGCAATATTTGTTTTCTTCACTAAGGTACTCCAAGTACCTAGAACAGTGTCTGGCACAACATAGGTGCTCAATAAATAACATCTGAATGAATGAATACGCTCTGAAGTGAACAAAGGGTTTGTGAGAACAAATAACTAAGGGCCATGCCCTAGTTTGAGAGTCAGGGATAGGGTCCCTGAGGAAGGGATGCTGGCACCAAGACTTAAGGGTGAGTGAAGAGGTTGGGTATTCTACTGCCTACCGAAAAAGGAAATCTAATCTATCATTTGATTGCACAAGAACTGTCTGGTTGTATCTAGTAAAGCACAAGCATGGCATGGGATTGGACAGTCAGCTCAGGAAGATACATCTACTTGGCCAAGCCTTGGGGAAGGACAGCCAGGGGCTTAGGCTTCTCTTGCTCTCCCTCCCTGGACAAAGGGCCATAATGCAGTTACTCTCATGAGCCCTTTGCCCATAAGAGTACCTTTGCCTCTCTGGACTAGCAATGTAGGTTCTGGAAGTATTAGGCAGATTTCTAAAGTAGCAGTAATGTGCTCTTCGGGAAGGCCTCCTTGAATTAAATTAAACTGGAGTTGTACCCTATTGAAGACTATGCCTAAAGCTTGAAGGAGCAGTCCTCCTCATGTCCCCTCAAAGACAGCTTCGTCTGCAGTGACGGCTGACAGGTGGCCACAGTAAGCAAGGTCCACCCAGCTTCTGTCTCTACCGGGGCTGGGACTCTCACCTGGTCCAGTCTCACAGGTGACTGGAAACTGCTTTATCAGTGGCACGGAGGTGTTGCTGTAGTAATCGGTGTCCATGACCCACCAGTATGGACGCTGTCCAAATAGAATCCTGTAAAAAAGCAGAACAAGCGTCTGGAGTTACTGCAAGAACCCTTTTGCCTGAAGCCCACACCTTTGAGAAAAGAGAGTAGTGTGAGGAGAAGATTCATGTGATCCTAAACGGAAAACTATTAGCTTTGGCTGCCTCCAAGAAGGGGACCCGGGTGGCTGGAAAGCGGTAGGGGAGGGAGACTTTTTCTGGTACATCGTTTATATAACTTTGGAATTTTGAACTATTTGAATGTATTATTTATTCAAACAGAAATAAACTCAAGATCCTAAAAAATCCCTATTAACGGAAGCTATGTGACTTTTTTTTAAACCCCAGGAAGAATTTGTCCTGGAAGGACACGTACAGAACTATAGTTTGCAACTTGGACTTGCAAATCCTGCCAGGACCCTATGCTCTTTCCTCAGATCTCAGGGAGTCTTGGGTTTCCTCTGACATCAGAGAATGTGCCCTAGTCCCAGGGACAAGCACCCTCAGGAGATGTGGCCTCCTTGCCCTAAGAATTACTCTCTGTAAGGACATAGCTCCAGGTGCTTACTTTGTATCCTTTCTACCTTGGAAGAGGGTATAGCTCAGACAAACCACTTCCCCCTTAAAAGTACTAGATATGTTTTTCGTTGTGGAAACAGATGTCAAGGGTCAGCCCCTTGAGGGATGGAATAGTGATTTTTCACCAAAATCAGACAGCCACTAACTCTGACCTTTGCCAACTCAGAGAAAATGCATAATTCTTCAACCGAGATCAGATGTTTAAAATAACCCTTTATCTGTTTACTTTTTAAGGTCATGCTGTTGAATAAGGGACATTACAGACAACATTTAGATTATTCAACAGAGATTTCAGAACCATATCGATATGCCTTGGGCCTCTCGACCCCATGACAATTTTTATTTTTGGACACTAAGAGATGGTTTATTGTTTATGGCCAAAGAATATTAGAGCTAGAAGGGTCTTCAGAATCACTTGACAGTAGACATAGATAGTTTAGGGACGGTAAAGGTCTTAGCTGGCCCAAGCTCTTTATTTTGTAGATGAGGAAACAGAGGCCAAGCCGGTAATGTGCTAGAGTCAACAGGTACTGGCTAATAATTGTAAAATATTTAGGATTTTGGCAAGCTTGACCCAACAGTAGATTGAAAGTGGCCCCAATGGGAATATAAACGCAGGAGAAATTGACAAATGCTAACATTAGGGCTTCCTCCTGCCCCCTGAGAGAGTTGGTTCATCAGCATTGAATATAACATAATTTTTAAGAACCTTGCCTCTGAAATCAGCCTGCCTGGGCTTAAATGATGCCTCTGCCTTTGACTGCCATGTTGGTCTAGTTGTGGTCGTTTATCTCGATGCCTCGGTCTCTTCATCTGTTATATTAATTATGGTAACTACCCCACAGCAAAGCACGTGGCACATGACCTAGTACCTACTGAATGTTCAATAAATGTTAACTAGAATTATTATTAAGGTCCCAGAGATAACTTAAGTTTACAGATTATAAAACAGAAACTCAGAGAGTTGCTTTGACTTGCCCCGGACATACAGCCGGTAGGTGCCGAACAAGGGTTGGAGCCCAGTTCTCTGGGTTACTTCTCATTTTTCCACGCAATGGGTTTTTCAGTTATCAACCTGCCTCCTGTTTTCAGACATCATCTTTCATACATCTATCTTCATGTTACCTATTCTGCTTCAAAGTAATAAAACTCTGCTTCTTTGCTTATAACCTATACTTCAGACTTTTCACTAAGTCCAGCTGGCCTTCCATCCACATGAAATAGCCTTGCCTGTATCTTCAACTTATTGACAGGGTTTTCTCTGTCTTCCCTCTTTAGGTAGGCGATCCACAGTCGGAGGGGAGTAACCTGTGGCTTCCCGAATAGCACAGAGAAGGCAACTTCCGATGCACAGACATTTCCAGAGAGAATGCCGGCTTCTTCCCTTGCCGAGCTCCTCTCTGTCTGGCTCTTACTCACCACTTAAAGACGAGGTTGAGCCAGTCTCCAATCACAGCTACCCAGAGGAGCTTGATGCCCACAGCTTCACGGAGATGGAACCAGATGGGGAAGAGGACATAGAAGGCATTCCTGAGGTCTGCGATCATGGACACCAGGATGAACCAATCCTGGGAGTCCTGGTAATTCACCTGGAGGTAGTGCGTTGACTGGATCCCAAAGTCATGAAGAGCATTCATTCCTTGCTCCATCCTTCCTCCCTGGCTCCTCAGGCAGCCTTCCGTTAAGCCCTTGCAGCGTTTACAGACTTGGTGGTGATTGCTCTGCTATCAGCCTGCGCCTTGCCCCTGTTTTTATACACCCTGGATCCAGTCTGCAGGTCAACCCAGCCCTGATCTTTGGACTCAAAAACCACTTTTGTCTAAAATCTATTGATCAAAGGTGCATCACCAGGAGGTTGATGCAAACATACTCAGGGTGATTTACGTAAAATAGGAAAACAGGCACACAAAAACAGCCTGATCTGCCATGTACTCGGCTGGGCCAATTATTAACTTTGGCAGGCTGCTTGGTAGCACAAGGGCTGCCCTCCTGGCTCCCAAACCAGGCCAGAGACACAGGACAGAGTCTACATCTGCCATGGTTCTTGCAAAGATCCTGATTTCATATCTGCAAGTGCACTTATTTGCAGGCAAACAAAAGTCTTGGTGCTCTAGCTGTCATGTTTTAAGAATATTCCTTTTAAAATGCGGTAAGTTCTCTCATCCTGGGAACCATCACCTTGCTGGGCCTTTCTTAACTGCAGAGGGTCTCTGAAGTGCCTCTGGTCTGGGAGCTCAAACCCTCTTCCCAGCGTTGGCTCTGTATCTCTTAGGGCCAGAAAATAATCATCTTTGAATGCACTGATTAATTCACTTAATGTCCTTCAAGTTGGGACCTCTGGGGTTTTAACACACAAGTTTAAGCAGTAGAATGAATGTGTGTTCATGCAAAAACAATGTGATAATATGTGGTTTTCAATAAAAACACCAGCAAATTGGGACGCCTGGGTGGCTCAGTTGGTTGGGTGTCTGCCTTCGGCTCAGGTCATGATCCCGGGGTCCTGGGATCGAGTCCAGCGTTGGGCTCCTTGCTTAGCAGGGAGCCTGCTTCTCCCTCTACCTGCCGCTCCCCCTGCTCATGTGTTCTCTTTTTCTCTTTCAATCTGACAAGTAAATAAAATCTTAAAACAAAAACAAAAACAAAAACAAAAAAAACCACCAGCAAATTGGTGACTGGGGACTCTGGAAAGGGCTTCTGTACTTTTTTAATGCACTTGAATGTAGCTGAGACACAATGTTACATGAGTTTCAGGTGTACAACTTGGTGATTCAACAACTCTACACATTATGCTTTGCTCACCATAGTGTAGCCACCATCTGTCACGGTACAACATTATTACAATACCACTCACTGTATTCCCTGTGCTGTACCTTTCATCCAGGTGACTTATTCATTCCATGAGGTCTGGAAGCCTGTATCTCCTGCTCCTCTTCTCCCATTTTGCCCATCCTCCCACCCTTCTTCCCTCTGGCAACCATTAATTTGTTCTCTGCAGTTATAGGTTTGATTCTGCTTTTTGTGTTTATTCATTTGTTTTGTTTTTTTAGATTGCACATATAAATGGAATCATATGATATTTGTCTTTCTCAGTCTGACTTATTTCACTTAGCATAGTACCCTTTAGGTCCATCTGTGTTGTCACAAATGGCAAAAAAAAAATCTCATCCTTTTTTATGGCTGAGTAATACTCCCGTGTGTATGTGTGTGTATCTATATGTATCTATATATATACACCATATCTTTATTAATTTATCTATGGATATATAGTTGATTTGCTTCCATATCTTGGCTATTGTAAATAATGCTGCAATAAACACAGGAATGTATGTATCTTTTTGAACTAGTGTTTTTGTTTTCTTTGGGTAAATGCCCAGAAGTGGAATTACTGGGTCATATGGTATTTCTACTTTTTTTAAAGATTTTATTTATTTGAGAGAGAGAGAGGAACCGGGCGTGGGGCAGAGGGAGAGGGAGAGGGAGAAGCAGACTCCCTGCTGAGCAGGGAGCCCGATGTGGGGCTTGATCCTTGGGACTCCAGGGTCATGACCTGAGCCAAAGGCAGATGCATAACTGACTGAGCCACCCAGACGCCCCTGGTATTTCTATTTTTAATTTTCGGAGGAAACTCCATACTCTTTTCCACAGTGACTGTACGAATTTACATTCTCACCAACAGTACATTAGGGTCTCTTCTTCATCACATCCTTGCCAACATTTGTTATTTCTTGTTTTGATTTTAACCATTCTGACAGGTGTACAGTGATATATATTTTTAAAAATATTTATTTATTAAGTAATTTCTAAACCCAGTGTGGGGCTCGATCTCATGAGCCTGAGATCAAGAGTCAACGTTCCTCTCACTGAGCCAGCCAGGTGCCCATGTGAGGTGATATTTTATTATGGTTTTAATTTGCATCTTCTTGAGGAGTTTCTATATTTTCTTTCTTTCATTTGTACTTGGAGATTATATATATATATCTATATATAGTCTCCAGGAAGTCAGTACAATTTTATTATAGCCCTGGATATAGACAAGGAGTAAATAAAAGTAACAGATACCAAGTTATGAGAAACAATGCTGCCTGCTTACCTGCACAAGCAGAAACCATCCTGTAGCAGTGCATAGACCAAAACCTCACACACTGGGTCACCTAGACCTCTGAAGGGAGCAGGGGGCTGAATCAGGTGACCAACTGACATTTTCAAAGATTAGAGCTGGTTAGAATAAAGTTTTCAAAACTTGCTTGGATTTCCCATCAGTAAGTGCATATTGCCTTGTAAGGGGTAGACTGGGGACAAGGAAAAGAAACTCAGAGCTAATGAATGGGTAGTAAAGGCTGACAACATTCCATGCTGGAATTGATTACAGTGTCATCCAGGAGGTATGATCTGGAATCCCCCCACCCCACCCCCGGGCTCCCACCGAGCTCAAGCGGACTCCAGCTGCCCTTGACCACATTGTCTCTGCTGGTCCAAGCAACCCCATCCTGCCACCTCTAGCCTAGAGAGCAGCTAATGGTGGTGGTGGCGGCTGTGGGGTGAGGTGAGAGTGCAGGTGAGGCTTGTGGTTGGCAATGTTGTGGAGGGGGGGTGTTCTGCATTGTCAGGACTGCAAGGCCACGGGTATTAGGACCCTTCCCTCTACTAGATTAGCCCTCCTCAAAAGTATTGAGGAACTATTGTGGTGATCCCTGGGGACTGGAGTTTTTATGGTCTGAGGTGAGTCGAGGGTGAATAGGGCAGATCCTCTGACAAAATATTCAAAGGCCACTGTCTGGGTCTCCACAGGGCTGCTAGGAGCCAGAGCGTCTGACTCGGGTGGGGTTCCATCATATGCCTCAGCAGATGAGAAGCCAGTGGAGAGCCCTATCTTCTGGAAGAACCACAGGGAGAAGGCTCGTGTTGATAAAGAGTCATGATGGGGCTGATAACCCATTCTGGGCATACTGGGCAGCCTTCTGGCAGGCTGCCCCTCCAGGGAGGGGGACCCTCTTGGTCAGAGCAATTGTGTACATCATGAGACCATTTACTAGTCTTTACCTTTCCACCCTCCAGCTCCTTCCTGCTGCCTCCAGCAAATTTTTATCATGTACAGAAAAGAATGAGGCCCCAAAGGACCTGACTCTGCTAGAAAGCTGACTGAAGAGAGAGATTGTAGAGTTCTCAGATCCTCAACGGACTTGTGGATATTTGAGGTGAATACCATGAACAAAGCATGTGCGTTGCTAGAGATTTGGCTGAGGATCCACTCAGTTAGAGACCTGTCTCCCAGAGGCAGGGTTCCATCATTTCCACCAAATCCTGTCAGCTTCCCCTTCAAGAAGTTCTCCAGTTTAACTCAACAAATGTTTCCTGAGCAAAGCACCTTGCCTGGCTCTCTGAGGGTTCAAAGTTAAATCCCCATGTTCTCAGGGACCTCGACAATGTGGTGGGGCAGAGAGGCCAGGCCTTTAACAGCCATGTCAACTGGAGGACCCTTAAATTAAAGCTGAATCCATTTGTACAAATATAAATGAGTTCCTTATTATTTTGTCCTCAGTGGAGATGACTCAAGACTTACTAACGTCCTCTGGGGAAATGACCAGCTGAGTCTGGGAAGCAATGAAGATGGAAAATTATAGAGGCCCCCCCGCCTTTTTTTTGACAGGTACACTAGCCGGGCACTCCTCAGGCACTTTCTCCACAAACAGAAACTCAGAGGCCTGGGGATCTTGGTTTGGGAAGAACATGAAGGAAAGGGGCCAGAAAGTACAATCTGGTCTGTTATTAAGTAAGCACAGCTGGTTCCAGTGTCCTGGCACATCCTTCTCCAAGAACAAGTTTGACTCACTCACTCGAACAAGTTTATTTGCCGACAGGAAAGTGAAGAGGAAAAGGAGCCAGAATTTGCCACACACCTCATCCAAAAATTGTATTTCTTACCAAAAAAGAAATTCTGACTTCACCTGCAGCCATGTCCTCTGTTCTGGCTGGGGCTCTGCGTTCTGTTGAGGAAGGAGCTGCCTTTACCTCGCTCAGCTGCAATCACTAGAGGGGTCTTGTCTGCACACAGAAGCAGGGATGCAAAACCCAGCTTCGATCCAGGGCTTTGAGCAGAGTAGACTTCTCTGAAGGATGATAGCTCAAACTGTACAAGATCCAGTTTTATTTTTTTAAATTTCTTTATTTTGGGGTGTGTGTGTGTTTTGTTTTCCTATGAAGTGATCAGTGGGGGTAAGGTGTTTAGGGGGAGACAGTAGACACTGGCTGGATTGACGACTGTCACCCTTTCAATGAGTGACCCAGTTCATTTTTTACGAAAACATGTTGGGGAAAGCAGGTGAAGGGAGAGGTGGGTTAATCATTGTTAGCCAGTGAAAATGACTGACTAATCTCTGGCGTGGTGAGAAAGTTCAGCTTCGGGACCTTGAACTGTGCATCTATTGACCAGGTGAGGGGAGCATGGTTGATGTCTCAGGATGGGCTGGACATTTTGTCCACAGAAAAATCCTGGAGGGCATTTGCTTCATCGTCAACAGTGAAGAACTCCCCGCTCGCTCCCTTTCTCCTGCCAGCCCAGGGTCTGCCTTCTACCAGCATCAGGTGGATCAGGAGAACTTTTACAGGAAGGATGGACGGACCGTCCTTTGCCTCCCCGCCATCTTCCTTAACCGTCCTCCCCAAAGAAGCTGTTGTTCCCTCCAGAGAATACCTGTTTCCACCAATGGTCAACCAGCCCCCTCCCCACCAGATGGTAGACAGTTCTCCCGCTCTTCATCAACCCTTTGGTGGTGCCAAGTCACCCGAGCCCTCAGGACACATTCTTGCTGTCAGATTTGATCCTTCCTGCCAGGAGTTAAACTTTGTCGATGGTGCACTGCACAGGCAGAAGCAAGGGAAGTAAGTCTCCAAAACAGTGGTCGGAACTATTTGCAAAAAGCTCATTTCCCCCTTTGTTTTGGTCTGTACCCCAGAGGCAAAGAGGGGGTGTCTGAGGTGAGACGGGAAATGTGACTCAAGCTAAGGATCCAGTCCCAACCTGCCATCCCCTCCTTGCTTCTTTTTTTATTTTTATTTTTTTTTAAAGATTTTATTTATTTATTTGACAGAGAGAGAGCACAAGCAGGGGAAGCAGCAGAGAGAGAGGGAGAAGCAGGATCTCCACTGAGCAGGGAGCCCGATGCGGGGCTCCATCCCAGGACCCTGGGATCATGACCTGAGCCAAAGGCAGAGGCTCAACCGCTCAACAGACTGAGCCACCCAGGTGCCACCCCCCCCTCCCCGCTCCTTGCTTCAACTCACAGATTCTTCGAAATTCTTTGAAAGAATCAGGACCGAGGAAAGAAGAAGGGAAGGGAAACCAAGTCCTACAGCAGCCAGAGCTCAGCCAGGTGGGAGGTGGAGTGAGGTGGGGGCCGTGGGGTATCGGTGGCTGTGGGGCAGAAGGAGGGTCTTGGTTTTCCTCAGAAGATTCTCGGAAACACTCTCAGGCCTCCAGTGGGCAGCCCCGGAGACCGCTCCTCCCTCACCGCTATCACTAGGATTTAAAAGGAAAAGGAAATATTACAAGGGAATATTAAAGAGCTATGTGACCTTGGCTGAGTCACTACAGTTGTCTGGGTTTGACTTTTGTCAACAGTTAAATAAGACTTGGCGACTGTCACCCTCTGTTCTGAGTTAACCTTCCTGAGTCTTTGGTAGCTCCAGTGAGGTGGTGCCTGGCTTTTAATGATCTAACAGAAGTCAATGATCCATGATTGCTTGAAGGAAAAGATAAATATTTTCATATCTTTTTCATTAAAATACTTTCTAAAGTCCTATAGTCACAGGGCGCCTGGCTGGCTCAATTGGGGGAGGGGGCGACTCTTGATCTTGGGAGTGGGTTTGAGCCCTACATTGGGGTGTAGAGATTACCTAAAAAAAAAAAAAGGCGGGACGCCTGGGTGGCTCAGTCGTTAAGCGTCTGCCTTCGGTTCAGGTCATGATCCCAGGGTCCTGGGATCGAGCCCCGCATCGGGCTCCCTGCTCAGCGGAGAGCCTGCTTCTCCCTCTCCCTTTGCCCCTCCCCTGCTTATGCGTGCTCTCTCTCTCTCATATAAATAAATAAAATCTTAAAAAAAAAAAAAGGCAATATAGTCACACAGTTTTTAAAAAATTCAGAGTTCAAAGGAGTATTCAGTGAAGCCAGTTCCTCCTCCTACCTCTGGGCACCTTCCAGACACTGGTGGGGCCAGCATGCAGCCCAGAGCTGCCGGGGGCCAGGTGGGCCAGGAAGCCCTCCACGGGTGTCCAGTGGAGGGGAGCTCCCCCCACCAAAGAAGGCAGTCAGCCCAGACCTAGATTGGAGGAGGGGTCTGTCCCCTCCCCCTCTCTCCTCCCCTGTCTCTTTCTCCCACAGCTCTGCCCTGCAGTCTTTTAATCAACTCTTTCCTTAATGGCCGCAGCATTTTCATCCCAACCAAAACACCATACTGTACAGCCAGTTATTAGCCCTTCCCTCTTCCGGAGCCCGGCTTGGGGGGACATAATTAGGAAATCAGTAGTCTTGGACCCTCTGAGCCCACACCTTACCCCCTCTGAGAATTCCCAAGTGACGACCACAATGCAGAGAAAGAGGAAGAGGTGAGGCCTGGAATCGTCCAGAAAACAAACAGTGAGGTCTCCCCGCCCCCCAGGCCTGCAGAGGATCCAAGGAACTATTCTGAGCTATGAAAACACGGCAGGGCTCTGCTAGGAAGTAAACAGCCGTCTGTCCCGCCAACGCCTCTCCCTGGACACGGGTGCTGACAGTGCCCGATCTCCGGCCAACAGGCAGGAGACAGAGGGAGAAAGGCAGGGAGAGTTGCGTGCCTCCCTCCTCTAGGGTGAAAAGGAAAGACAGTGTTTGCTCTATTTTTAGGATTTTAAAGATTTCCTTCACTTTAGTAGGGCTGAAGTGGAAGGAGGGTGGCACTGGAGTCCCGGAGGTCAAGGGGATCTCTCCAACCTTGAATTCCAGAAGGCAGGAAGCCTGCTGCTCCCTCCTCAGCCCTGTGCAACCTCAGCCTCTGCTCTACTGGGGACTCACCATGACCTTCTCACTGTCAGCTCTGCTGGTTGGTCTTTTCTCATCCTTCTTCTTCCTTGATCTTTTGGCCACATCTGACATTTCTGACAGCTGTCTTGAAGCGTTCACGCTCTTTGTGCTCCAGCAAGCTCTCCTTTCCTTTCTCCTCTTCCTCCTCCCACAGCATGATGTTGGACTCTGCTTGGACACCACTTGGATGTCCCACACATTCCCCAAATCCACGAGTTCCTTCCAGACCTGTTCCTCCTCCGGACTTTCTTGCTTTGCATACACCTCTCTTCTTCTGCCATCCTCCAGGCACTGAGCCTGGCACTTGGAGTCATCCTTGATGCCGCCTCACTGGGTTCTGACCATATATTTTCTACTCTTGCTTCTCCTTGTCAATCTCTCTGCTTAGACCTGCTGGTCACTCCCTTACCTAATTATCTCCTACTCCCCTTCTCGCTGCCAGCCCAAGCGATCCAATATACTACTGGCAAAAGAGCCTTCTTACCATACAGCTCTTCTCACTTGTCACCTGGAAGATATCCAGTGGCTCCCCATTGCCTCCAGAGTGAAGTTCAAATTCAAGCTTACTCACAATCAGACCCCAGGTTATCTTTCTAGTCTCATATTTCCAATCTCTCCTTCATGGACCCCCTCACTCTAGTTTTATACTAGATAGGTTTGGATTTCCCAGATGCATCTTGGTTTTCCTAAATTTGCTCTTCCCTCCACCTGGAATACAATTTTCCCCAACCCCACGTGTCCAGATTCTAACCATGTTCAAGGGCAAGCTAATAAAGCCTTCCCAACCCACTAATGCTCACCCTTCCTCAGCTATAAAGGATCACGCTGACCTGAACTCCCCTAGCACTTCACTGTTCCTAACTTGGGGGCACTTCTCATGTTCAAACCTTGCATTACAGTTACTTTGCTTATGTCTCAACCCTTTCCCTGCTACCCTGGGCCCTGAGGGCCATGAAAACTTCCCTTCCAGCCTTCAGAACTGGGTTCTGTGTATATGTCTAGTACCAGCATGGTGGCCTGTGTAAATGGCTGTGACAGTTCTTCTCATCATGGCCACCTGTCCTTTTGCATTGTGACTTTGCCTGTCTTCTTAACAACATGTGAAGTTTACATCTCCATTCTTTGAATTTGGGCTTGATCTTCTGCCTTGGCCAGTGGGACATTAGCAAATGTGACGCAAGCAGAGGCTTGGAAAGCATTCGCTCGCTAGGGCGTATCCGTTTGGGGCTGCAATTGGAATCCTGGGCCCCAAAGGGGAAAAGTCAAGGCTGGTCTGCTGAGACTCGCTGCTGTAACATGTGAACTGACAGCCAGTCCCAGCCACCAGACATGTGAGTGACACCAAATTAGACCATCCAGCTCCAGTGCATCTGCCAGAGATCTGTGGTTGGGTGAGTGATCCCGGCTGACTCCAGCAGAAGAAGTTCCCATGTGAGCCCAGCCCAGATAGCTGACCTATGGAATAAAGAACAAATAAAAACAGTTTGTTGTTTTAAGTCATTAAATTTCAGGGTGGTTTGTTATGCAGTAACAGAAACACCCAGCAGATGCTGGTTAATAAACTATTAAATACTAGCTAGTATTCATTGAGCATTTACTATATGTCAAGAACTGGTTCTGGAAAATTACACGGATTAACTCATTGAATCCTCATAAAAATTCCAAGGTAGATTTTATTACTGTCCCCATTTTACAGGTGTGGAAAATGAGCTACAGAGAAGTTAAGTAAGTTGCCCAGCGGTGACATTTGCCAGATCCAAATGTCAGCAATCTGGTTCTAGAAGCCACACCATGAACCATATACCATGTTGTGGAATGAGTGAACTCATTGAGGATGTTGCCTCACAAACACCATTTCCCACAGGCATGCCAAATTCTACAGCATTTGGGGGTCCACAGCTCAGCTTCTGCCTCTAACCCTCCCACCCCGTGCTTCTTTGGGTCTATCCCAGGCTCTGGGCCTTTCCTGTTTCAGGAAAAGCCCAGCGTGGGGAACTGATTGACAGATCTGCCAATGTCCACCTACTCAGAAACCTTCTGTGCCATCTCCCCCCCCTTCCTGTGACCTTTGCTGAGTAATGGTTCCAGCGATGCAGGTCTCATCTGGAGAGGGAATGCTCAGGCTCAGCATGTCGGTGTCGCCCTTTGGCCCCATGTCCTGGTTTAGCCTGTACAGTCAGGGTGATTTTTCACTTGGAATCTTTGGGCTTTCTTAGACCTTCCTTTTTGAGGTAGTCAAAAAGGAAAAACTGGATATGAAATGGCTTTTTACAAAACTGAGAATTACTTGAATATAACAATAGTTATTGTTTTTTCAGATTTCAACAAAGATGTATTTAAGCACCAATAATGGACATGACACCATGCTAGGCACCAGGCCAGGGAGGCCAACAGGACATGGGTTTTGCCCCTGAGAGCTCAGTCTCTCAGATGGGGAGTGAAGGGAGGATACGTGGAGATGATGAACTGGGAATCAGTGAATGAACCTCTTTTGTAGGGTTCTGTCCAAAGTACCAAGGGAACAGGGAGAACAAAGCAACTAGGTTTGCTCAGGGGGTGCTATTTGAGGATGAGTAAATGGAGGAAGGAGGAGGAAGGGGGAAGAGGAAGGAACCAGAGGAAGGAAGCAGGGGAGTGCAGAGACGTGAGTGGCTGGGAATGGACTGGGGAAAGACACATGGTTGGGGCATCTGGAGTGTGGGACATCAGGATGGCAGGGGCTGCTGAAACCAGTTTGTGAATGATCTCATATGTCTACTCTCTAGTAAGGAGCTCTGAAGATGTATTTACACTTTTATTTTTTTAGAGAGAGAGCAGATGCGTGCGAGCCGTGCTGGAGGGGCAGAGGGAGAGGGAGAATCTTAAGCAGGCTTAGGATTTCACCCAGTGCGGAGCCTGATGTGGGGCTCGATCTCATGACCCTGAGATCATGACCTGAGCTGAAAACAAGAGTCGGATGCTTAACCGACTGAGCCACCCTGCTGCCCCCAAGGAGTTCTGAATATTTATAAGGATCAGCTGGCCAAGGAAAAACTGTAGGAAGAGAAGGGAAGGAAGGTGAGGATTTGCTCGCAGTGAGTTTCTGCTCTGGAAGTTAGATGTGAAATCCAGGCAAGGCTGGGTGGGTTGTGACAGGAGAGTCTGGCTGATGTCTCCAGGACACCCCATGATGGTTTCTTGGCGAATTCAGCACAGTCCAGGGGAGGGACATAAATCAGAAACCAGATTCATCAGATCACCAAGGGAGATCATCTTTCAGGGAAGATCTAAATTTATCAAAGTAACACCTGCAGGCTAATCTTCATTTACAGTAACTGTCAAAGCCAAAGCAATTTTTATCAAGATACCAATTAATTCATTTCCACAAGAGATATAACTGACTTGCCCATTTTCTTCCCATGACCAAGGTGTGGTGGGAAGCTGGCCCAAGAAGCTGTGAATCAGAATCAGCAGTTGGTCATGAGCTAGGTTTGACAGTGTCTCGTGCCTCCATCCAAGCGTCTAGTGTGCCTCCAGGGCTAGACATGCCCAGCCTTGGGCCAGGTCCTCTGTTCTAGACATGGTCAGATTGTCCTGCTGGGACAGACTCTGTAATGCCCCTTTTCTGTGCCTTCTGATGAACACATTACTTCTATATCTTAGACACATTCTTTGTAGATCTTTATACATCAAGCCTCCTCTGGCCAGCTTGGAACTGAACTGCTGTCCCAGGGTTTTCACAACCTTGGATACATGTTAGAATCACCAGGGGGAGATTTAAAAGCTGCAAATATCTGAGCCTCACCCCCAGAGATTCTGATGTGATTGGTCCGAGGTACAGCCTGGGCAGGTGGAGTTTTACAAGCTCCACCAATGATTTAATGCGCAGTCAAGGTCGAGAGTCTTTGCTTTAAGGCAACTGTGCATATTTCTGCTCTGGTCCATTGCGTGTTGATTTTGCTCTTAGAGGGTCACTTACCATGGAATCAGGTGTCAAGTTCAACAATGCTTCTCAAGCATCACCTTGTTGAATTCTTTAACCAGGCCTGCCAGGCAGTGAGGAAGAGCAGTGGGATGGGAGAAAGCAGTCAGATATAATACCACCAAGACTTGGGTTCAAGCCCAGCCTCCTGCTTACTAGCCAGATGACTTGGGGCAAGTTACCTAATCCCTCTGAATCTTAGTTTTCTCATCTGTAAAATGGGAATGATAATAATATCTGCTTCTCAAGGTTGTTGTGAGGCAACAGATAGAAATTAGCTCACCATCGTAGTCTCCACCATACTGGCTCCAATTTCAGTGGGAGAAGCAAGAAAAACTGAGATATCACGCTCCTTGAGGGGCCTTAAGAAAGGGGGAGTCCCCCCATCATATTCTGGCCCACAGACATAAGGTCAAGGAGTATGAGGAACATGCCATAGGCAGGTGTCTAGGATAAAAGCCTTATAATTGATTTCCCTTCACAGAGTCCAGATGTGGGGAGGAAGAAGAATTCTACAGAAGCTGCATATACCTGCCTGCAGAGCCTGAGTAGAGCAAACATGGGCAACCATTGGCCATGGGCCACATTTTGGAGTGGGGACATGAAGCAGGTGCACTAAGAGGCCAGCTCACATGGATAGTGTGTGTGTGTGTATGTGTGTGGGGGGGGTAGTCGCGGTCCTTTCAGTGGGGTCTGTAGGTCCAACAGTCCCCAGAGGGCCCACATCACCAGAGTTCTTTCCCACTCACCAGGTTCTCCCCACAATTTTGCTACTCTGACCCTTTGGGCTACATTCCTTAGGGTCTGGTTGCTCTTTTTCTTGTGGCTGGAAGGGTGTGTTCCCAGGAAGGCCTTCCAACAAGGCTGCCTCAGGGCTTTTCCTGAGAGTTCCCTGTGCACCCACTCCTTTGGGGTGGCTCAGATTGTCCCCTCTGACCCCACTGGGGAGCCCCATCGCACCCTCATCGGTTAGCCGGTGAGCCACAGTAGCAGAGCCCCTCAGGCAGACCTCAGCCTGGGGGCACAGGCCCCCTCTCCCCATCCTTGCAAGTGGAGAAGCAGAGCTGGAACTGCCAAGAGAAGCATCATCCTTGGTTCCTCCCCCAGCATTTGCTTGGTGGTGGGTGGGAGGCAAGATGAGAGCATCTATACCCATCAAGGTTCAAAAAAAATTTTTTTTAAAGATGTTATTTATTTATTTGACAGAGACAGACATAGCCAGAGAGGGACAACAAGCAGGCGGAGAGGGAGACGGAGAAGCAGGCTTCCCGCTGAGCAGGGAGCCTGATGCAGGGCTCGGTCCCAGGACCCTGGGATCATGACCTGAGCCGAAGGCAGACGCTTAATGACTGAGCCACCCAGGCGCCCCAAGGGAGGCAAGATGAGAGCATCTATACCCATCAAGGTTCAAATTTTTTTACACAAGAAAACACAAGAAAGTAAAAAAAGAATATTTATCTGGGCTGAGAGGATAAAGAGACACTAAATCAGTGAGCCTAGAAACAAAATGGAAAGAAGCATCAGCTTAACTGTCTTAACCAACTCTGCCTTCACCCCTTCTCCATCTGAGAGTTTTTCACCATATCCTGCTGCTATTCTTGAATCAAGAATGTGGTTCCCATGGCTTTTAGTCTTTGTAGGAAGGTCCCTTTGCCAGAACTTAGGTCCTTTCTGGCTCACCTGGCTGAGCCCGGGTGTGTAGGCAGTTCTTGAGGGAACCACAGGATTTCCACGGTGTCTGAACTCTGGTTTGCCATTTCTCTCTGCTCACAAGCTGAGCTGGACCCGAATCTCTATGCCCTCAATTACCTTCTTGTCACGGCCTGCCCTCCCCTAGGGGTGGGTCAGTGGCCCGGACTTCCTCCTGGGGAAGGAATCCCCTCTCTGCCTGACCCCACAACCCCGTTTTCTAGAAAAGAGACTGACAGAAGTAGGCAAGCTATCAAAGCAGAGGTGTGAACACACATACCCCATGGGTTTCTCTGGTCTGGAGGCACCTCCCCACCTTACTCCTGCCCCCACACTCTTTTCTGGAAAATATTCCAGTTCTTATTTATGCCCATCCATAGTTTACACCCCAGGAAGGCCAGTGGGGATGGGAGGACCTGGAGGCTGTTGCCTGACCAGGCCAGCTGGTCCCCACTGAGACACCCTTGGCTCATTGGCATGCCCGCCCCAGATCAGACAGCTCCTGGCCTGCGGCCCAGGTTCCTGATGCTTTCTGGTTCCTATCTTTGGTGACGTTCTGGTCATCTGTGTTCACTGCTGCCGCAGAGGCCCCTGTCACTCTTGGTCCTGGGAACATTCTACCCAGAAAACCCCCTCAACTGCTGCTGTCACCTGACCATCCTACCCTTTCTCAAAAGCTTACTCCACACGGTCTCCGTCCATGGCAGGAACTCAGAAGATTATTCGGCAGTGTAAACAGATGACAAGATCACAGGAGGAACATTTTTATTCAGGTAGTGAGAGGAAGGAAATGCCAGGGAGCAGAAGCTGAAGTAGCAAGAAGAGGGGGAGGAGGAAGAAGAGAAACACAGGGAGGAGAAGGAATGTGCTGGAATAAGAGGGACACAGACCTAGTGGGGATCCTGCCCTGGTACTTGAGAGAACAGCTGGTCTCTAGAGGCCTCATCTTCAGATTCCAGACCGAAGGGCAGAGGAGGAGCCTGGCAGGCCCCAGAAAGCTTCTGAATGTTAATGACACTCAACTGTACATCTAAAAATGATCACTTTTTGTAAATTGTAAATTTTATGTAATGTATGTTTTAGCACAATTAAAAGAAGAAGAAAGGAAAAGTAATGGTGCAGTCACTTTGGACAACAAAGTGTCTGCGGTTTCTCAAAAGGTTAAGCCTCGGGTGACCATGCGCCCCAGCAGTTCCCCCCACTCCTGCCCTGGCATGTGCCCAAGAGAAACGAAAACGTCTGTCCACGTGAGAGCTTGTTCACGAATGTTCATAGCAGCATTGTCCACAAAGTGGAAACAACCCAAATGACCATCAGTGGAAGAGTGGATGAACAAAGTGTGGTCTATCCATGTGGTGGAATGGTGCTCAGCCGTAAGGGACCAACACAGCTCAGAAACGTGATACTGAGGGAAAGAAGCCAATCACAGAAGGCCACGTACTGTACGAATCTATTTATACGAAATGTCCAGAATATCAGCAAATCTATAGTGACAGAAAGACAAGTGGTTGCCTAGAGCCGGGAAGGGGTTGGAGGGGAAAGAGAGTGAGTGCTAACAGATCCCGGGTTTCTTTCTCAGATGATGAGATTGCTCTGGAATTGGATAGGGGTGACAGTTGTACAACTTTGTAAATATACTAAAACCCCCAACTTGTACATATTAAAAGGGTGGGTTTGGGCGCCTGGGTGGCTCAGTTGGTTAAGCGACTGCCTTCGGCTCAGGTCATGATCCCCGAGTCCTGGGATCGAGCCCCACATCGGGCTCCCCCTTCTCTGTGGGGAGCCTGCTTCTCTCTCTGCCTCTGCCTGCCACTCCCCCTGCTTGTGCTCATTCTCTCTCTCTCTGTCAAATAAATAAATAAAATCTTAAAAAAAAAAAAAGGTGGATTTAATGCATGCGAATCATATCTTGTTAAAAAAAAAGTAAGATTAAAAAACTGTTAGAAGAAACATGAATCTTCTGGGAAAAGCTTGGCCATCAGTCCGGGCTTTAGCTGGCCATTCTTCTCTCTGGGACAGGAACCCAGCAGGTCTGGGGTCAACAAAGCTGAGTCATGTCTCTGCCCCTACCCCGGTGCCAGGCATCACAGGCTCAGGATGCTCCCAGCAGGGAGGGGGTGTCAGGGAGGGCGATAGAGAGGGGGCCTGGGGAGAAGGGGACGCGGGGAGCTTTGGGGTGGAAAGAAGGAGAAGAAGAGGGCACCAGGCCGCCTGGCCCAGCACCGACTGCTCCTCTCCCCACGGACCCTGGCCCTGGGGTCCCTGGCCACATTCCCCGTCCCAGGGACCCC
>NW_023270503.1:27741597-27826313 GCF_011800145.1 Mirounga leonina | reverse complement strand
CCCGGGCTGGGCACTGGGGGACACGGAGGGGCAGCGGGGAGGCTGGCTGGGTTCACCCCCATCTCCTCCCCTGCCAGCTAGTAGGACACACACCAAGGCAAAAATGGTGATGACAGCTAGAGCGAGGAGCACCAGAGTGGTCTTCTGGTTCATTGTCCGTGAACAGCGGGACAGAGGACTGAACCAGAGTGGAGACGTGTATTCTCAGGTCAGCAGAGTTAGGTCTCTCTTAGCTCCTATACAGGGGGTGGGGGGGCTCCTGGGCTCTGGCTGAGGTTCCCAGTGTTCAGCCGCTCAGGATACTGAGGGTGGGGAGGGTGGGAAGGACATGGGAAGGCTGGGGAGGGGGCGGGGCAGGCCGGGCTTGCGGGGCGGGCCCCAAGCAGGGCGGGAGTGATTTCCACAGACCTTACATGGCTTTGTCTTCCAGGCTCCAAATCAGACTCCGCTTTCTGGGTCAGGGTTGAAACTGGGGAGAGCTGGGGGAGGCAGAAGGAGAGTGGGATTTAAAAATAATGCAACTGACCAGTTGAGCCTGGAAAGGCACCAGCAGTAAGGAGCTGGGTCTGCGCAGAGCAGCCCCTCGTCCCCCTCGCCTGGCTTCTTCACCCAACCCCCACCTTCCAGGACCAGATGTTCCCTTTCCTGTAACTTGGAACTATTGTTGTGCTTCCAAGGAAACCCCCACCCCCAGCCCCGCAGCTTCCCAAGCGGCATTCCTTGGCCTGGTCTGTCCCTCTTGCCCTCTCTTCTTCCATTGCTAATTTCCTTGGCCAGAGTTCTTAATATTCTCAGGGTGATTCTAGATACTTCAAAAGTCAAATAGAAGAAATTCAAGCGATAAATCTTGTAGCACCTTTTATTATAAATCACACACACCATCTATTTTTACAAAATTCTATCTATTCTTCCATTTCAATGCACATGCATAAAGAAATGTCTGGTATAACGTTCACCAAATGTGAACACTGGCTATTTCTGAGTGGTAGAATTTGTGGGGTTTCGCTTGAATATCTTAATAATCATATCATTTGTATAAATCCATCATTTAAACAAAATGAACTGGAAATAAGAATTAACGAAAGGGATATATACGGGTTTAGTGTGGGAGGCTGTTTCCTAAGGGACATTAAGAGGGTAGGAATCAAGGGAGCAGGAAGTGGGAACAGAGAGAAAGGTACAAATGTCTCAGCAACCCCCCTCCATGTCCCACCACACCCTTGGGGCTAAAAGTCCTGGTAAAAGAAAGGGGGCAGGTCTGGGACACAGGCCGCCAGGTGGGGGATGCAGGCCACAGGGTTGACACTGCAGAGCCCAGCATCCTGGCCCTTCTCAAAGTAGACGCTGCCAGGGGAGAAGATGGAGGGATCCTCATCAAAGAAGTTATAGGGTCGGAGCAAGAAGCCAACTCTGTTCCCCAGAGTCACTGTGTTGGGGACATCCTCAGCATGGGGGATATGCAGGAAGCTGGCTGTAACCCAAGCCACCAGGTCCTGTGGGAAGAGAGAGAGGCTGAAAGACTTTGTGGAGACAAGACCCAAAGAACCACCCCTCCTCAGCCACAATCCCCAACCTCTAGCCTCAGCCTCGTTTCTACCTCCACCCAGCCCCGGGTCCACACAGCAGGCGGGGTGATCCTTGTGAGAAGCTGCAGGGTGGTCGGTGTCCCAGGGCTAATCTCACCCCAAGAGAGATGACCCGCATTGGCCCCTGAATCTGAGAACTGGAAACCTACCATTCCCTCTGACCTACGGTCAGGAGCTGGGCAGCCAAGACTTCGGGCTTAAGTTGCCCCTCTCCTTTGCCCCTAGGGCTACCAACCTCTCCTAAGAGGGTCTCATTGTTGATGAAGTCAGCAAAGGCCATAGTGGGGGTCCAGATGTCATTCTGGTAATAGATGCTGCTGCTCTGTGACTCCTCCTCCTTCCTCCGCGTCACCACGAGCTGGTATCTGACCAGGAATGTTGAAGGAAGGTGGTGTCAGATCAGGGGCCATTCCTGGCCTTGAAGTCCTTTGGACCAGATTCTGTGTGAGACCATTCCCCATCCCATATCTACTTGGAGCTGAGAGGAGGCACAGGGGTGAATGGTAAACCAAGGGTAGTGAGTTGGGATCTTCAAGAGCTGGGACGGGGAAGAGGACCAGTACTTCCCTTCCACCCAGTGCCCAGAGCCCTCCTCACCTCCCCCAGCTGAGGGCCCTCTCCATGTCGCTCTCCAGGGGCATGTGTATGCCGAGGGGGCTGTGGATCTGGATTCGGTACCCACGCTGGTGACCCCAGGCATTAGTCTGGTTGCCAGCCAGATAAAGGTAGCGGGGCAGGGGCTTTCCCAAGGAAAAAGCTGTCAGGTCCTCCCTTCCGAGGACCTGCCGAGTCAGCTGTGGGCGCTGCAGCTGGTGCTCTGGACTCCAAGGGGCTGCCACAGGTTTAAACACCACGTCTTCAGCTACCACCCAGTTTTTCAGCCCTGCCAGGGGGAGGGGGGAGAGGAGTTCCACACCAGGTGAGACAGTCCCTTGTCTTCCCCATGATGCCCCACTGCGCTGGCCTGACAAAGGGCAGTGGGGCTCGTCAGAGAGCATTGTGCTGGGAGCCGGAAGGTCTGGATTCAAGCACTAACCCTTCTTTGAACCTGCCCCGTTCAATATGGCTATGACCAGTCACAAGTGGCTAGTTCCATTTAAATTAAAAATTCAGTGCCTCGGTCACACTAGCCACATTTCAAGTGTTCAACTGCCACATGCATCAGACAACACAGATGGAGAATATCCATCACCGCAGAGTTCTGTTAGCACTGGTCTACCCAGTGGACCTTGGACCGATTCTATGCTTCTCTGATTCTCTTTCTGAATCTCTACAGTAGGCATAATAAAAGCTGTTCTGTGGCTGAGCTCTGTAAGTGGAAAAGCACACGCAGGTGGCTAGTTACATTCTTGTAACTATGAAAGAGAGATTTGTCTTGGAGAAGCTGGCTGGAAAAACCCAATCCCCTTCCAGGGCGTCCTGCATCTACCTCCCAGCTCTGAAACTTTGCTTTCCTTCTCCACAAGGTAGGGACCCCTTTGTTTTTTTCTGAAGGGAGTAGTTTTAGATCTTATATTGCCTGAAAGCTCCCTAGAACTCGACTGCACTCGTAATGTACACCCACCTTCCCCACTTGGCACTTGATGATACTCTCTTTGCAGGTTCGGGTGTCAGTTCCTTTAAACGGGACCGATTGTGAAGGCCCCCGGCCCCCTACAGAGCGCTGTTCCGAGGCCAGCATCTCTGCTGCTTGTCCCTCGCGCTCCACACTACAGGGATCCAATACATGTGACTTGACTTGACTTCCCGAGACAAGGCTCTTTAATGCCAAAAATGCTGGAGAGAAACTTCAAAGTCTTATCCCAAATATGTCAAAGAATAGATAATAGACTCCTTTCAGTCATGCGATTTTCTTAGTTCTCCTCCCACCCGAAACCACGTCTTTATAGTCTAGAGGGTAAGAAAATGTTTCACAGAAAAGATGCCTAGTTACAAACCATTATACCGGGGCAGTTGCTTCTTCCTCCATCTCCCCCCACCCTCCTCAGTTTGGCGAGGGTCTGGTAGGTTGTTACTTTTCTTTCTGGGTCTAATAGTCTGTGATTCAGTAAGCTCGTTATTTTGTTGTTGACAAACGTCCGTCAGGAGCAGCAAGTCCTCTCTGTGCTTTAAGCCCCACTTGAAAAATCCCTTTCTACACTTGCAGCAAGCCTATTGTGTGCCTGCCGTTGTCACCGGAGGGCCGGCGGTGAGGACATGTGCTGGCAGGGATGAGAGGACCCTCCCCAGGACGACAGTGGGGCCACCAACCTATGTCGTTTTATGAAATCCTGTTAAACAAACCCCCACTAGCACCCCCCTCCTCGTGCCCCAGGACCACTCTACACTGAAAACCTCCATAGGCTGCTTCCTACCTCTGCTCAGGCCCTGCTTTCCCCACCTCCACTGGCCCCCAGAATCAGGAAAAAAACCTATGCGCCCCACCCCCAGGCAAACTCACTAGCCGCAGAGGCACTCGAGAGGAAGCCAGCCAGGCACGGCCATTGCATTTAAGCCAGTTTCACAACCACAGTGAGGCAGCGGGGCCGGGTGAGCAGGGTCGGGTAGGGACACCCCTTCTACCTTCGGCCAGATACCCAGCACGCCCAGCGTTTCAGGCTGACTGCAGCCGAATATGCTCCAATCAGCCCCTGCTCCGCCGCCACCGTATGTCGTGGTGCCGGCCTGCCACCCTCTGCCGCTTCTGGCTCGATCTGGGGGCCTCCCTTCCCTCTGCACCCCCAAGTCTCAGTCCTCACCCGAGCACTCACCTGCCACGTCCAGGTCCAGCTTGAAGTGGAAGGCATGCGTGTGCACTGCCCCCAGCACTCGTTCCCCCACACGGTTCCCAAAGAGGAGGCTCTCCTCACCCCCACTCAGGAAAGCCGTGTTGACATAGCCCGTGGCATGGACCCGCCCTTCCAGCGCCCCATTTGGGTGCAGTACAAAGTCCCAAACGTAGTCATAGTTGCCTACTGATGACACAGACCTGACTACAAGGGCCGAGCCAGCCAAACCACCATAGAAATGACTCTCAAGGTGATTGTGGTGCCTCCGAAGGGGTAGTCCTTGTGCCTCCTCAAATACACACACAGCCCCCGGGAGCAACTGGACTGCCCCTGTACCCACTAGTATGTGGATGTCCACCATCGTCGATTGATAGGGGCAGTCGACTCCCCGAACCAAGCCCCGGCTGTGACGGCCAAGTCCATAGCTGCTATCCAAGTATCTGGTCATCATTGTCTTGGGTGAGTCAGCACCATAGACGGATACACACTCCTGGACACTGACTTCATAGGCCACCCGCTCGCCCTTGAACCGAATATCAAAAATCCTCATGCCACTGAACACCCCATGACCGAAGGTAAATGTCCAGAGGGAGGATGCCACCAGGTTCCCTTGCACACTATATTGGGAGCCCTGGGGTGAAAACTGAAGAGGAGGGAGAGGACCTGGGGAGGTCCGGGACTTCAAGGATGAAGCCCCATTTGGCAGGGGGAGAGGAACCCTAACCACTTCCAGCTGGCCAGCCTTAAACTCCCATTCCAACTGGCCCAAGTCTGCATAGTAGCGCCCAAGGTAGAAGACCCGTTGGACAGCCCAGTGGGCAGGGTCCAGGGCCCTGTGGTCCAGCAGTAGCTCCAGCCCCACTGGGTGAAGGAAAATCCCAACACCTGAGATGTTATGGTAGAGGGCTATCCAGGTAGCACGGTCCCCCGAGCGCAGGCCACTGGGGGTGGCATGCAGAGGTGCCAAAGTGGAGCCATTGTAGTTGAAGACAGAAGCCAGAAAGACTGGTGCCTTGGGGAGCTCCACCTCCTTCAAATGCTTCCACATCTGGGTAAACTCAGCTCCGAGCATGGGGCGGCGGTGGTAGGGCAGGGGGCCCCCGTGACGCTCCACCGTCACATCCCGCAGGTAGGAGGGCCGGGGCAGTGGCCCCACCACCAGCTCACTCACGTTGGGCTGGGGTTGTCCGCCAAAGAAGACGATGGCCAGTGCCTCCCGGGCAGGTGGGGGGCTCCCCCTGTCCAGGTGGGCCAGGGCTGCGGCCTTGGGGGGCAGGTGCAGCTCCACCGAGAAGATGCAGTTATCCGAGGGGCGGGCCTGGGCTGCATCCACCAGGCCTGGCCCTAGCTGCCGGGTCAGGAAGCTCATCACAGCCGTCAGCTCCTCTTGGCTCAGGTCTGCAAACAGCTGGCTCTGGCCGGGGTGTGTCCCGGGCTGGGCACTGGGGGACACGGAGGGGCAGCGGGGAGGCTGGCTGGAGCCACCTTGGCTGGTCAGCAAGACATAGGCCAGGGCAAAGATGGTAATGAGGGACAGTGCCAGGAACACGAGGACTACCTTGAGGTTCATGCTGAATGCAGACAGCTGAAAGGGGAGTCCTCCCAGCTGCTCCTTCCAGTTACTGACATCAAATCAGGGCTTATATTCAGTAGGATGGATAGGAATGGAGAAAACTCCACCCTGTGGGTTGGACAGGAAATTTCTGACCTTAATTTATATAATTCTGTTCCAATTTTCTGTTCGGTGGTTTGCCTCCAGGCACCACTTCCACGTGCAAAGGCTCTCCCCTGCCCCTGAGCTCCTGGCGGCAGCATGGCAGGAGCTCTGGCTGCCATCACTCAGACCAGGCTAGAGGGCATGTGGATTAACCCTAAACTCTACCTTTCCCTCAGAATAGGTCTGAGGAAGAATGCAAGTCTCAGGTGCCCAGTTAAGTGCTGCGTGCTACACGCAGGCACCAGAACTATCCATTTCCCTACCTCCTAGCAGGCACCACCCGCCAATATTCCCACAACCCACGGCCCAGGTCAGCAATAAGCACTTGGCCAGCTGCCAGAGGCCAAGACCTTGCTTTGTAGTATCAAGCCTCTTCTATCTAGTCAGTGGGAAAGGAAAGGTGAGAGCCTGGGATCAGCAGGCAGATCCCTACGCTGTAGGACCTCAGAGGAGTTACTTCTTATGAGTTTCAGTGTCCTCATCTATAAAGGCGGGGTAAACTACCCCAGATACGTGAAAATTAAAGGTCACACACCTAAAGCACTTAACAGAGCCTAACACAGGCTAGGCATTCAAAAATTGTTAGCTACTGGTACTGATCTCTGAAACAGACTACAGCAGACGTTCCTCCACTGTTCAAGACCTTAAATCTCTTTTCGCAGAGACAATGAGGGGATCATTGGATATCAAAAGGCTACTCTGCAAGGTGCAAGTTGAGGAAACTTTATTTCAGAGAGAGCTAGGATCCTAGACAGCCCTCCCAAATCACTGGAAAACCAAAAGCAGGAATCCCTGGCATCTCCTCAGGAGATTAAGACACTGTTCAGCAGGGAGAATTAGTATAAGGTCAAGAAAATGACCGGGTAGGCTGTGCCTCAAACCAGGTGATCCCCCACACGCGGAACTAGGGCGGCCTCTACTGGCAGTTCATGGGTATCACCGGGGGGAGAGAGCAAGGAATTGCAATCCTGGGAAGTTAGACAGAAGGAGCTTAGGTTTGGGAAGAGCTAACTTTCACATAAATTCAGACTGAACACAAATGAAGGACCCACCCCTGCCTCTTGGTAGGCAGAAGCCTCAGTCTTTCCATTATTTTAGAGAAAAGAGGCAGCTCAGTTGGTAATAAAAACACCCAACAGGGTGGCTAGAGGTGTACGTGGAGGTGGGTGTCCCCGTGTGCACGCACTTGAGTGTGGGTATGTCCCTAGCCACCAGAGCATCGCACCAGGGTCTGCAGCTTTAGAAAGAGGTCAAAGTACCTGCATTTTTAATAATTTCTTGACATGGTAAAAGAATTTTACATTACGATCCAAGGGTGATAGAGTGAGGAGGGGCAGCAGAATAATCCAACAAACAAAAAGGGAAACTGAGAAACACATGGTGGGGGGGGTAGGGTTTTAGCTGGAAGGGATCTGGAGGGTGGGTAGGGGCACTGCCCAACTAAAATGCAATTGGTTTGTTACTGAGTACTATTCATGGGAAGACAGCATCCTGACCCCTTCTCTACAGCATCCTGGGAGTAAAAATGATGCGGCCGCGTGGAAATGTGATTGGGGTTGAAGGCAAGAGGAAGAGAGGGGAAGAATAAAAGTCAGAAACAGACACCGAGAGAGTCACTGGCAGGCTGACCGCAGATACGGACTCTCCAGTAGCGGCAGAATAACAAAGTGGGGGTTTGATGAGAGTTAACAGAAAAGCTGTAACAAGTGATATCTCTGGAAGTTTTGAGGAATAGGAGGCAACTCTTCTATGGTTTTGATTGCCCAGATTTTCACATACACACAACGCGTACACGCATGTGTGTGCATCACACATACGTACGCACAGGTGCTGCTGCCCTTGGAAGCACGGTGCTATAAATAAGAGAACTATCTGTCCCATCAGAAAGCCCAGCCGGGGCAGCAGCATCTGGCCCTCACAGCTGCACACAGCCCCACCCCAATTTACAACTGGCCTAGGAAGAGGCAACCAGCAGAGGACCGGCCTTTGCAATAACACCCAAAAAGACCCGAGTCAGAGAGGAAGGGCCCTTCCCCAAATCCTCTGCTTCTCATCTCTCAGCTCTCCTCCAACTCACCAGCCTCTGGGCACCAAGAGGCTATATATAATAGCAGAACGATGGGCCCCGGTGGGTGAGGACCAAGACGACGATCACCTTCTGAATGGTGTGTTTGTGACAGAATTCATGGGGTGGGGGTTGGGGGGGACGGCGGGACAAAGGAAAACAACACAGACGATGGGATGGGGAAATCAGGTAACGGAGTAGGAAGGCATGTGCGTGCATGTCTGTACGTATGTGTCCATCACACACATATGTGTATGTGAAAATCCTAGTTATAAAAACATTTCAAGGAGCTAGGGACTTGGCGGAAGGCCTAAGGTGTTTCTTGTCATGATCAGGTTCAAGGTGGAACGTATGTGGATGGGAGACCCTAAGTTATCATCAGGGAAACTGTGGGAGGGAGGATCCAATGTCCCACACAGTGGCAAGAGACACTAACCTTACATCAGAGGAGAGGAGCTGGAAACCTCCCCCGACCCCAGTTCCCTCAGCTTCTAATCCGCTAATCAACAGAAGGAAGAAACCACAAAGCTCAAGACACAGGAGGGAGAGGGCAGGGAGAGAAAACACAAGTATTCTTGTGCCAACATCCTGCAGACACAAACCTGGACTTCTCCAGAAATTAGGACAGGTCGGGTGTGGGGTATTAGGGAAGGAAAGAGAAGAGTTCCTGAGGCCTGAAAAAAGAGGTAAACACGTCACAGAACTACATGAGAGTTTCATTAGACTCTAACTAAAAACAGAGAGAGGTGTGATTACTATTTCCAGCCAGTTTCCCCATCACGATAGTCATGTAACAAACCAAGGCAATGTCGGTCTTGAGCCAGACTCACAGAGTCCCCTGGCCCTGGCCCCGGCCCTGGCCTCAGTACAGTGTCTCTGCATTGCTGCTTCGGGGCCGTTTGATCTTCTCGATATTTTTCAGGATCATGTCATGTAGAGTGACCTGGGAGAAGAGGCCAGGGAGTCAGTCACATTGGTTCCACCCCAACCTCCCAAAGAAACCAGATACCCCACAAAGCCCCAAGCAATGATATGCAGAATCCCCATCTCACTCACTGGAACCTCAATTCAGGGCGGCTGCTTCTCCTCTCTATACCCACACACCGGGGGTTCCTGGGAAATTCCCAGGCCCCAGGTGTCTAATAACAACTAGCATTCATTGAGCACCTAACATAACCAACAATTGTACTGGGTCTTTTAATGTGTTATTTTACTTTACCTTTTTTTTTTTTTGTCTTTTAATGTGCTACTTTCCTTTTTTTTTTTTTTTAAGATTTATTTATTTGAGAGAGAGAGAGCGAGAGCACGCACACAGACGCGCATGCACGGGAGTGAGGGAGGGGCAGAGGGAGAGAATCTCAAGCAGCCTCCCTGCTGAGCGTGGAGCCCGGCACAGGGCTCAATCCCACTACATATGAGATCATGCCCTGAGCCGAAATCACAAGTTGGATGCTTAACCGACTGCACCACCCAGGCGCTCCTATTTCACTCATTTTTAAAAACCATCTTTGTAAAAAACAAAACAAATAAATCCCCATCTTCGTGCCATAGATACTCTAAGTTCTATCTTAGTGATGTTCTAGCTTAGAGATGAGAAAACTGAAGTCTAAGGTTCAACAACTTGCCCAAAGCCACAGATTACAGGAAGAATTGGCTCTAAACCCGAGCCTGTCTGACTCTAATGTCTACATCTTCACACCTCTACTGCACCGCATCCCCTGCCGTCCAAACAGAAAGGGAGATCCCCAGTTACGCACCCGCAATGAGCTCATAATTCTCACCACTCAATGGATGAGAATTTATCCTTTTATCCCACTCCCTCTCCCATCTCGAACCCCAGGGAGTGGCCAGGACTAACAGCCAGGGTGACTGAGGTCAGGGACCAAGGTTACTTACATATTGATTCCTTAGCTCTGATATAATGAGCCGAAGGCTGATATATTCTTTCTCATCAATCTCTGTCACGGTGCGGCGATAGTCCTCCTGAAAGGGGGACAGGGGAAAGGCTAGTCCCCGAGGCCGGCCTGTCCACAGGCAGCTCTGGCCGAGAAATAGCCACTCCTCCCTCTCCCTTCCACCCTCAGACCCCAAACCCTTACTTACCACATGGGGATATTTAGCTATTTTAGAAACCAATTTGGCTCTTGTAATATAATATCTGAAAGGAGAGATAAAAGGAGGAAGCTGCAGGAGACCCTGGACGGTGCTTGCCGCATCACCAGCCCCCAAGTCCTGGGCCAAGCCCAAGAAGCCCTACCTAGAAATCTGGTCCAGATAAGATGCAGCTTCACTCTCAACAGTTCTTAGTTCTGCAACTGTCTCCTCCTAAAAAAAAAACAAGTGTTGAGGTCAAGTCACTTCCACGTCACCCGAAGAGCAGACCAAGAAAAACACACACAAAGCAGGTTGAAAAGGAGAATAAACCTTCCGGACCTTCCTGTCCAGTTTGTAATACAAGCATGTTACCTGAATGGAGACCCCGAAGTTGTTCCCATCTTCTATCCTGGGAATCAGGAGCTGTACCCACATTTTGACCTGAAGGGTGAAAGGACCAATATATACATATGAGGACCCTTGCCTTTTCTGCCAAAGCCACGAAGTACACAATCCATGCTGCTAGGACCAGATGCCGGGAGCACGGGAGCCAAGACACTTCATGTGCCAACTCCTCTATCACCACCATGCCTCCTGCCCCACATCCAACATTTTTCATAGTTTAAGCCAGGCTCTTTGGGGTCAGCCCATAGGTCACTAGCCCCTGCCTCACCGTATTGCATTTCTCAATCAGCAGCCGGATCTCAGGTTTCACTTTCTCAATAATGTCCACTAGCTGCTGGTTGCTCTTTAGCATCCCATTGGGCATCACGAACACCTTGGTTCCTGGAAGGGACATGAAGAAGGTCAAATGACTGGGGTGGAGGACAGGACATTAACACCCCCCACCTTTCTTTCTTCTTCCCCAGGCCCATGAGATGCTATGACCTCTGCCTTTTATCTGTCACAATCCTATCTACAAATCATGACTCCACCAACAGAATCAAAAAGAGAAAATGCATGGATTAGCAAATGAGTGTCTAAAGTATGCCAAAAGTCTGAAGAACAAAGAAATTAAAATATGCTCTAAAGATTTAATGTACCAACTATTACTGAAAAAGAGAAAATAATGTGAAACTGGGACTTCTGTGAAAAACCTGAGATGTGCAGCCACCTCTAACCTCTCTCCCTTGGCAGTCCACACTAAGTCAAGCCCTCCCTGTTTATTGAGAAATTAGGTTTTGGGCGCTAAATAATGACCATGTTTGGAGAACTTAGGAATGCTAACTCTGGAAAAGCAAATCCGATCTTGTTTCCTGACCAGAGACTGCCAGATCAATCCTCCTGCTCAGGGCTACAAGCCAGGGAGTAGGTGGGGTAAGGCTGGCTCTTACCTTGGAAAGCCTCTTCACACTCATCCAACCTTCGCTTCTTGTAAGTGGGCTAAGGATACAGAGACAGGAATTAGCCTGCTCCTGACACCCATAACCCCATCACAAGTTACCCTTCCAGCAAATCTAATCCCTTCTTTGGCCCCATAGGTTGTTTCAATTTATGCACAATTTACTAAGCACAGTCAGGGTTTTAAGGAAAGATTCTTGCCACAAAGCAATTTACACTCTAGTTGGGAAGACCAACCTTTCAACTAACACATTAAGCAATTAGGGGAGAGGAGTTGATACTATAAGTAAACAGTAAAAATGTACCATTCAGTGCAGGGTGAGGATAATTAAGGGAATATGTACAAATCTCTGGTTCCACAAAGAAGCACAATATTCAATCAACAAACATGTATTTAGCACCTGCTATGTACCAGGTGCAGAACTAGGTGCTGGGGATACAAAGTTGATTAAGACAGTTTCTGCTTTCCAGAATTGCAAGCTCTATCAATGAGACAGTAACTAAGACAACAATACAGTGTTATCACTGTTGTTATAAAACGTGGACATATAACTGACAAGCACTAGGTGCTAAAGATATGGAGCAAAGACAGGGACTGCAGTTATATAGCAAGAACTGCTCATCCTGTAACAATACTCAAGACACAAACAGGTGAGAAAAATCTTGCTTAGAGCCACAGGGACAGACCAGACAACTGGAGGGAACCTGTAGCTATTAGTCCTATTTGGAACTTACTTTAAGACAGAGTAGCATTAGGTTATACACTTCATGCTATAAACGAAAATCAGGGTCTAAAAGTGGTATACTGGAATCATCATGTCATTAAGAGCCCTCGTTCCTAGATCCTAATACCACTGTTTCCTCTGTACATGTTCAAATTGACTAGGAAGTAGAGAACAGAGAATAGAGAACTACTGCTTCAGAATACAAAGAAAAATGCAGGACACTCACACCGTCCAGTCCATCGTGGCTATTGGTGAGAAGAATGGGGTCAGGGACTGGGAGATTCATGTCTGAGTGGATCTGAGTTAGGTCATGGATGTTTAGGATTGGTTCCTGAAAAAGAGACACCCACCCCCAAAACAACATTAGTCTTTTCAAAATGAACAAAGAACTATTTCATTTGAAGGGCAAGAAATGAGAATATTTTACTGCACAAAACAAAATAGAATCGACACATGATTTCTCCCATTTGACAGAAAGACCAGAGCCAAAAAAACTGGGGAATTTGAAGAAAAGAAAAGGGTCTCTCACCTTCAAAAAACTATCAAGTTCTAACAACTTCTTTGGGAAAAAATTTGCCACCAAGTCTTCTGCCTAAAGATGAAGGAAAATACAGCTGAATTAATAACTGTGGGAAGGTCTCTCTCCACAAATCTCTTCTTTAGGAAATTCCCAACTATCAACCAATGCTTATTTTTCTATTTACTGCACTCACCTCACTTGTGATCCGCTCCCTGAAAGAATCAACCTAAAATTAACAAAGAGAACAATTCAGTAACAGCAAGTCAGCACCTGGCAACAGCGGTAAGGGCAGGATGGGAAAACCCAAATTCAGCTGTCTTCCCCTCACCTTGTAATTGTAATGAGAGGCTGAGAGACCCCCAGACTGTAAGTACTTTATTTTTTTGAGGATCCATTTCTCCATCTCAGGAGAGGGAAGCGGGGCTTGAGGGTAGCACCCACCTGTCTTCCCTCCCACCCTCCCTCCCCGTATCTGAAGCTGTCTGAATTTGAGAGCAAACAAAAGGCAGGTAGACAGGCGAGATGTGAGCTCACAAACGTGCCAAGCCCCCATCCAGACCTAGCCTTTGATACCAGGCAGGCCTGACACCAAGGGTAGGGGTACAGCAGCAGTAGCATCCAGAGGCGGGGACGTTGCCGGGCTGGGGGACTTCCAGCTGTCACTGGCCTAAAGTGCTGAGTCCACCACGTGTCCGCGGAGGTCTCCCCGGGACTCTCCACCACCAGACGCGGTTCAGAAGGCCACCCTATTATTATCCTCTCCCCCGATGCCGTCTCCGGGAGTGGGGGGCTGGGCTGAGCGGAAGCTCAGAGCTGGTGTCCCCAGGGAGACAAAGACGCCACGGGGAGTGGGGAGCCGGTCAGACTGCTCGGGGATCGAAGCGAGGGGTTAGGAGGCCCGGACCGGTGCCGCTACCTTGAGCTTCACTTCCTGATCCACCTTCAGCAACGAGGCCATGGCCGGGCCGGGCCGTGTCCGCTCCACTGGAGACCGGAGGCGCTGTGGGCTCCGGGGAGGGGGTCAGGGGGGCGGGAAGAATCTCGGCTGTTCTAGGGACGCGGCCGCCCTCGCTGGCTCACTCACTGCTCGCTCGCTCGCTCCCTCCCTCCGTGCCGTCCGCCCGCCCGCCTGCTGCCTGCTGCCTGCTGCCTGCTCGCTCTCTCGCTCGCCCTCCCGGCTTTCGCCGCTCACGCCGGAAGTTACGTCACAGCCAATCGCCGGGACTCCGGAGAGGCGCACGTGCCTTGCGCAGCCGCGCTGGGGTCCAGCACTGGACGCTCGGGGCCGGACTCGTTATTTCCCGGCTTCCTGTGCCGGGTAAGGGTGAAGTAGGAGGGAGGGCGGCAGAGGGTGGTTTGCTGAAAACTGAGCATTGGAGAGACTCGAGTACTACTTGACATTCTGTTAGCTCGGCGCTCGCCCTCGCCAGAGGGACCCTCTGAACCGCTGCAGCATCAAGGACCGGACGGACCACGCCGTCGCGCCCCAGTGACGTCGGCCCGAGGAAGCCGGCGGGCCGGGCGTGGGGCTCGGGGGTTTCTAGTCTGTGATTCTTGCTGCCTCCTCCCGTCGCCCGAAGCCCTGGTGTTGGCCTGGAGGCAAACAGAAGTCAAGTTCTGTTGTACCAGGCTTCCCCACCTTTCTCCGCCACTAATTCTCATACACTTGGAGACCTCAGAGATCAGCTGCCTGATGGGCAAATTGACACCCAGAGTTGGGCATTGCTTGTCCAAGGCTACATAGTGTTTCCAGTAAACCTGGACCACAACCCAGATCTCCTGACTTCCAGGACAATGCCGTATCTGTTTTCCTAATAAGAGGCAGAGACCATACTCAGTCGTTAAGCGTCTGCCTTCGGCTCAGGTCATGATTCCAGGGTCCTCGGATCGAGCCCCGCATCGGGCTCCCTGCTCGGCGGGAAGCCTGCTTCTCCCTCTCTCACTCCCCCTGCTTGTGTTCCTTCTCTAGCTGTCTCTCTCTCTGTCAAATAAATAAATAAAATCTTAAAAAAAAAAAAAAAAAGAGGCAGGGCGCCTGGGTGGCTCAGTTGGTTAAGCGACTGCCTTCGGCTCAGGTCATGATCCTGGAGTCCCTGGATCGAGTCCCGCATCGGGCTCCCTGCTCGGCAGGGAGTCTGCTTCTCCCTCTGACCCTCCCCCTTCTCATGTGCTCTCTCTCTCTCATTCTCTCTGTCTCAAATAAATAAATAAAATCTTTAAAAAAAAAAAAAAAAAGAGGCAGAGACCATAGCTCTTCACTCATCCATTCATTCGGTTTGTCTCTTAACATTGGTTATTTCTCACAATAAAATGGGGGCAGGACACTGTACTAGGCCCTGGGACAGCATTGTCCCGGAGCCCAGAAATACGCGAGGCACTTATACGAGTGAAAATTATCTAGTAGCCACATTAAAATGTAAAACAGGTGAAAATAATTTTAATCATAGATTTAACCGTTTATCCAAACATTATCATTTCAACATGTAATCAATATAAAAATATGAATGAGATCTTACATATTCTTTGCTCATGCCAAGTCTTTGAAATCCAGTATGAATTTCACACTGACAGTACATCTCAATTCAGAGGTTTCACATATGACTAGTGACTCCTGTATTGAAAAGCACATCTCAGGGAAGTCAAAGGTAAACAGGACTCAAGTTCTTTGGCCTCCTGGGTCCTAATACTGGGGAAAGACATCAGGAAACAACCTGACAACATAATTGCAAAATTTGATAAATGTTTGGAAAGACATGACTGACGTAGAGAACACCAGGGGTCTATTTTAGATAGAATGGCCAGGGCCAGCCTCTCAGATGAAGTGATGAGCTAGGATATAAAGGGGGGGGGCACCGGGGTGGCTCAGTTGGTTAAGCGACTGCCTTTGGCTCAGGTCATGAGCTCGGGGTCCTGGGATCAAGCCCCGCATCAGGCTCCCTGACCCACAGGAAGCCTGCTTCTCCCTCTCGCACTCCCCCTGCTTGTGTTCCCTCTCTCGCTGTATCTCTCTCTGTCAAATAAATAAATAAAATCTTTAAAAAATAATAAAAAATAAAGGATATAAAGGGGTTAGCATGGGAAGAGTGAGGGGAAGAGCCTCCAAAAGGACAAGGTGAGGCACAGGCAAACACCCTGGGGAAGGAAAGAGGTTGTCCTGTTGAAGAAATTGAAAGACTAGTTAGTGAGTGGGGGATGGGAGTGGGGTGGGGAGGGTTGTTGGGAAACAATTTGGATTAAGTATGAAGGCAGGTTGTCTGATTTACATTTTGGGGTCATTCTTGCTGCTCAGCATTTATCCTGGGTGGGCCTCTGCGTTAAGCACAAGGGAAATGGTGGGAATGCACAGTTAAATGAAGTGCCATTGACTATGGCCTTTGGAATCAGAGACACCTCGGTTCAAATCCTACCTCAGCTCCTTACTGTGATATTTTGGGGAAATGACTGAAATGCTGGGTCTCAATTCCCTCATCTGTGAGAAGGAATTTTATTATAAATAAATAATATGTAATTCTGTGGGGTGTTTGTGAATATTGGAAATCATACATATGTAAAAGAACTAACACAGTTAGTGTGTGGACACAGGCAGGGACCAGATAAATCAAAGCCATTGTCAATTAAGCTAACTGTTAGTGCTTAGCATGAAGAGGTTAGTCCTTAAACTATGTAATTATTGTCATCGCTGCTTCCAAACTCCAGGTCCTTTTCCGTTTCTTCAAGACTATATGCAACATAGCCCATACTACCCATCTTGCTTATTAATGTCTACTAGTTTTCTCTCTTTTACCTCTGCTTTCTGATAACACTTGTACCTAGTAACTTTTGAACTCTTATCTGGAACTTAACTTCAGGAATGCTTTCCCAAATTAACTTCATGCTATCTTAAGTATGAAATTACCCTGCATTTCGGGGCACCTGGGTGGCTCAAGTCGTTAAGCGTCTGCCTTCGGCTCAGGTCATGATCCCAGGGTCCTGGGATCGAGCCCCGCTCTGCGGGAAGCCTGCTTCTCCCTCTCCCACTCCCCCCGCTTGTGTTCCCTCTCTCGCTGTGTCTCTCTCTGTCAAATAAATAAAATTTAAAAAAAAAAAAAAAAAAATTACTCTGCATTTCTTTCAGAATTAATAACTTTAAGTTGAAAACTTAATATGTTTGTGTTTGTTGAAATATGGCTTTGTTCTCAAATAATTGTGTTTGTCTTCAGGTAAGTTGTAAGAAGACAGATACCCATTCATTCTTTATTTCCCTTCCTAATTCCCTATCCAAATGTTTTATATAATACTCCACTCATTTATTTATTTATTCAGTGAACAGTTGTTGAGGGCCACTACATTTAACAAACTCTATCCATTTCTGGTCCTTGTGAATCAAATGTGATTACTGATGACTGGTACCACTTTAAATTCATGTCCACAAATCTCAAATGGGCGCACAACACTGTCGAAGAGCCTACTACATGCTCTTGACAAGTGTACTGTCCTACATTCCAAATGAGTGTTACGCTTTCTCATTTCCCCAATCCTCGACTATCCCCCCCCCACCACATCCAATTTATGATTTGGGGTCATTCTTCATTGAGAAAACAGAAGCAAATGAGAACTTCCTCTCCCCACCAAATTTGCCAGCCTGCAAGTACTTTCTGCCCGTCCTCCTCTTTCATTGACGGAAAGATCCCTGTTCCCGGGGCGCCTGGGTGGCTCAGTTGGTTAAGCGACTGCTTTCGGCTCAGGTCATGATCCTGGAGTCCCGGGATCGAGTCCCGCATCGGGCTCCCTGCTCGGCGGGGAGTCTGCTTCTCCCTCTGACCCTCCCCCATCTCATGCTCTCTCTCTCTCTCTCATTCTCAAAAAAAAAAAAAAAAAAAAAAAAGATCCCTGTTCCCATCAAAAACCAACTCTTTGTGCATTGGGTCCCATACGCTTCACTTTCTCTAGGTCTGTGCTCCTGTGATTATCCATTTTTCCCCTATATTACATTTATCCCTCTCTACTGGATCATTTCCAAACATGACAAATTTCTCCCATCTTGAGAAAAATGGACCCAGATTCCTCTGTAGCTATCACTCCATTTCTGTGCTCTTCTCCATGCCAAGATTTCTTGAATGATATTATTGTCTCTTACTCTACTTCATCTCCCACTCATTCCAATCCACTCCACTCAGGCTCTCCCACCCCATGTTCTCATTGAGATAGTTCTTGTTAGTTTACCAATTACTGCCATACTGATAGTCACCTCTTCATCTTGAATTTCTTGGTGGTATACATTAATCACTCCACCTTGTAAAAAATTTTTTTAAAGATTTCATTTATTTATTTAGAGAGTGCGTGAGCAGGGGAGGGCCAGAGGGAGAGGGAGAGAGACGATCTCAAGCCGACTCACCACTGAACGCGGAGCCCGACATGGGGCTTGATCTCATAACCCTGAGATCATGACCAAAAAATCAGAGGTCAGAATCAAGAGTTGGACACTCAACTGACTGAGCCTCCCAGGCATCCCTAACTACTCCACCTTTTAAAACATACATGGCGGGGGGCGCCTGGGTGGCTCGGTTGGTTAAGCGCCTGCCTTCAGCTCAGGTCATGATCCCAGGGTCCTGGGATCGAGCCCCGCATCAGGCTCCCTGCTTGGCGGGAAGCCTGTTTCTCCTTCTCCCACTCCCCCTACTTGTGTTCTTTCTCTAGCTGTCTCTCTCTCTCTGTCAGTTAAATAAATAAATAAAATCTTTATTAAAAAACATATATGGCGGGGCACCTGGGTGGCTCAGTCAGTTGGGCGTCTGCCTTTGACTCAAGGCATGATCCCGAACTCCTGAGATCAAGCCCCACGTCAGGCTCCCTGCTCAGCGGGGAGTCTGCTTCTCCCTCTGCCCTTCATCCCACTCGTGCTCTCTCTCTCTCTCTCAAATAAATAAGTAAAATCTTTAAAAAAAAAAAAACACATATGGCAAACTGTTCTTCCAACATTCCTCCAAACTCACCGGTGACCTATTTCCTTTGCTGGCTCTTCCTCTACTGCTCACTTCTTAATGGTGGCATGCTCCAGGGCTTAGTCCTACATCCTTAAGTCTTCTCCACTTACACTTTCTCCCTAAGAGGTATTACCCATGTTCATAGCTATGAATACCATCTGTATGCTGAATGGTTCTAAATTTGTATCTCCAGTCCTGACATCTTCACTGAGCTCCAATTGTCTATTTGACATTCCTACTTCGGTAGCAAATAGGCATCTCAAGCTTGATGTGGCCAAACCAGGATTCTTTTTTTTTTTTTTTAAGATTTTATTTATTTATTTGAGAGAGAGAATGAGAGAGAGAGAAAGAGCACATGAGAGGGGGGAGGGTCAGAGGGAGAAGCAGACTCCCTGCCGAGCAGGGAGCCCGATGCGGGACTCGATCCCGGGACTCCAGGATCATGACCTGAGCCGAAGGCAGTCGCTCAACCAACTGAGCCACCCAGGTGCCCCAAACCAGGATTCTTGATTCTTCCATACAGCTGTTTTTTTCCTGCTCTTCCCCATCTCAGTAACAGACAACTATCCACTTAGTTTTCCAAACCAAACATTGAACTGTCAACCTTGATTCCTCTCTATCCCTCAGCTCCCCACATCTAATTCATCAGCAGGTCCTGTTAGCTTTACCTGTATAATGCATCCTGTATGAGTATGCTTTTCTCCATCTCCTCACTTGTTGTTTTTAAAAAGATTTTTTATTTTTATTTTTTTTTTGAGAGAGAGCACGAGCAGGGAGGAGAGGGAGAAGGGGGGAGAGGGAGAAGGGAGCCCAATGTGGGCTTGATCCCAGGACCCCAGGATCATGACCTGAACCGAAGGCAGGCGCTTAACCGACTGAGCCACCCAGGCGCCCCCAAATTATCTTTTAATATGTCATCCACGGTTATGGCAGTATCTATTAAAGCTGAGTAAGTTTATGTATTTTATTTTTTTTTTTAAAGATTTTATTTATTTATTTGAGAGAGAGAGAATGAGATAGAGAGAGAGAGCATGAGAAGGGGGAGGGTCAGAGGGAGAAGCAGACCCCCCGCCGAGCAGGGAGCCCAATGCGGGACTCGATCCCGGGACCCCAGGATCATGACCTGAGCCGAAGGCGTCGCTTAACCAACTGAGCCACCCAGGTGCCCCCAAATTATCTTTTAATATGTCATCCACGGTTATGGCAGTATCTACTAAAGCTGAGTAAGTTTATGTATTTTATTTTATTTTTTTTTAAAGATTTTATTTATTTATTTGAGAGAGAGAGAATGAGATAGAGAGAGAGAGCATGAGAGGGAGGAGGGTCAGAGGGAGGAGCAGGCTCCCCGCCGAGCAGGGAGCCCGATGCCGGACTCGATCCAGGGACTCCAGGATCATGACCTGAGCCGAATGCAGTCGCCCAACCAACTGAGCCACCCAGGCACCCAAGTTTATGTATTTTAAAATATTTTAATATTATGTAACCGTATATATACACATAGATGTACATACATGTATGTACGTATACATATATACATGCAAATATATATTTAATACACAAATAAATATATATATGTATTTCTGGGTCATATTCCCAACTCTAGGAATATACCTAACAGAAATGCATAAATATATTCACCAAAAGACATGACTAAAAATGTTCATAGCAAAGCTATTTACAATAGCCCCAACCAGAAACTACCCAAATGTCTCTCAACAGTAGGACAGATAACTAAATTTTAATATATTCACACAATGGAATACTGCACAGTATTGAAAATGAATGACCTAAAACTACACACAAGACAAATGCATCTACAGACATAATATTGAGTAAAAGAAACCAGAAACGAGTACATACTGTATGATTCCATTTACACAAAGTTCAAAACAGTCAAAACTAATCTATGGTGTTAGAATTGAGGATATCGTTTCCCCTTGGGGTGAGTAGTGACTGGAAGGGGACACGGGCGAAGGGAGTTGGGTCCTGGTTACATGGGTGTGTTCATTTGTGAGCTGTACATTTAGGATTTTTGTGCTTTTCTATTTGTATTTTATAATTCAGTAAACAGTTGTTTGTTTGTTTGTTTGTTTGTTTTAAGTAAGCCAGATCAACAAGACAGGAGGAAGATGGCAGCAGAGTAGGAGGACCCTGGATTCGTCTCATCCCAGGAACACAACTAGATAAGTATCATTTCACTGATATGTGGAATTTAAGAAACAAAACAAACAAGCAAAGGGGGAAAAAAGAGAGAGGGGAAGACAAGCCAAGAAACAGACTCTTAACTACAGAGAACAAACTGATGGTTACCAGAGGGGAGGTGGGTGAAGGGATGGGTGAAATAGATGATGGGGATGAGGGTTGTACTTGTTGTGATGAGTGTCGGGTGATGTATAGGAGTGTTGAATCACTATATTGTACACCTGAAACTAATGTTACACTGTATGTTAACCAACTGGAATTTAAATGAAAACTTTTAAAAATAAATAAATAAATAATAAGCCAGATCATGTCTTTTCCCTGCTTATCACCCTCAATGGTTTGCCAGCTGACAGAGAGCCTCCTGAATCTCCCAGTGAAGTAACTCCACCTACCCTTGCCCCTACTTATTCTCTATCAGATCATCCTCTTTTATTTTCCTCATCATACCTATTACATTGGTTATATTGGTTTGATGACAAACTGGGTGGCTTAGAACGAGAGAAAGGAATTCTCTTACAGTTCTGGGGACTAGAAGTCTGAACTCAAAGTGTCGGCAGGATGTGTTCCCTCTAAAGGTGCTGGGAAAGAACCTGCTCCAGGCCTATCTCCTGGCTCCCAGGAGCCTCAAGTGTCCCTTGGCTTGGAGACAATCATCTCCCCGTGTCTCGTCACGCGTCTTCCCTCTGTCCGCGTGCATCTTTGTATCCAGATTGCCCCTTTTTATTTATTTATTTTTGCTTTTTTAAAGATTTTATTTATTTATTTGACAGAGAGAGACCCAGCGAGAGAGGGAATGCAAGCAGGGGGAGTGGGAGAAGGAGAAGCAGGCTTTCCGCCAAGCAGGGAGCCTGATGCGGGGTTCGCTCCTAGGACCCTGGGACCATGACCTGAGCTGAAGGCAGACGCTTAACGACTGAGCCACCCAAGCGCCCCATAGATTGCCCCTTTTTAGAAGGATACCTGTGGAATTGGATTAGGGCCCACCCTAAAGACCTCATTGATTTGATCATCAGCAATGGCCCTATTTCCAAATAAGGCCACATTCACAGGTACTGGAGGTCAGGACTTCAACATATTTTGTGGGGGCACAATTCAACCCCTAATACCTACCATTATCTGATCATCTTATTTGTTTACTAGTTTATTGTCAAATTCTCTCCTCTAGAGTATAAACTATTCATATAGTTCGCCAGTGCATCCTCCCAGACGTAGAAGAGTGACTAGCACATTGTAGGTCCTCAATAAATATCTGTTGAATCGATGACTTCGGGTATTTTGTCCATTATTGACAATTCTTCAAACACTCTGCATGCTTATTGTCATTTATCCTCCAAGCAGCGGGGCACACAGAATTTACTATGTGCCAGGCGTTGCTCTTTGTGCTTCATATTATTAGCTCATTTAATCATCACACTACCCTATGTGACATATACTATTATTCTCATTTTATAAATAAGGAAACAAGGCACAGACTTGTATGAATGACAAAGATAGGTTTTTGAACCCAGGCAATCTAGACCTCTAAACCCTCAGTTGTAATCTCTATATGCTCTACTCTTTAGAAGCTTGTTACATCTATACGCCTTTCTGAGATGGTGTTAGCGGCAGCCAGGCAGGAAGAAATGTGGGACTATGAACCGGCCACACCAGGTCAAGGTGAGAATTCTTTGGGGATGATTCCACTCACCTCCTCCAGGGTGAGGGGGGGTCTCATGCTGAAAGATCCAAGAGGAAGAAGGGTGTAATCTCTAATTAGTTAGCAATACCGGGAGAAGACCAATCTGGTTCCACATAATACATCTAATACCAGTTATAGGAAGATCACATACATTTAAAATAATAGGAACGGTATTTCTGGAAGTGGGAACAACTTTCTTTTTTTAAATTTAATTTAGGGGCACCTGGGTGGCTCAGTCAGTTAAGTGTCCACCTCTTGATTTCAGCTCCAGTCACGATCTCAGGGTTGTGGGATCAAGCCCCATGTCAGGTTCCGTGATCAGTGGGGAGTCTGCTGGTCCCTCTCCGTCTGCTCCTCCCCCTGCTCCAGCTCGTGCTCTCTCTCTCCCTCTCTCTCTCAAATAAGTAAATAAAATCTTTTAAAAATTTTAATTTCATTATAATATTTATTTATTCTGTGGAAACAACTTTCTAAGCAACATAAGTCACCAAGAAAAAAAGCAGATTTGACTTTGTAAAAATGCAAAACTTTTGCACACCTGGAAAACACCTTTATTAAATAGAATTCACACCAATTGATGAAAAATGTTAAGAAAAACATTAAGAACCTAGGAGATCGGGGCGCCTGGATGACTCAGTCGTTAGGCATCTGCCTTCGGCTCAGGTCATGATCCCAGTGTCCTAGGATCAAGCCCCGCATCGGGCTTCCTGCTCAGAGGGGGGCCTGCTTCTCCCTCTCCCACTCCCCCTGCTTGTGTTCCCTCTCTCGCTGTGGCTCTCTGTCAAATAAATAAATGAAATCTTAAAAAAAACCCAAAAAACCTAGAAGATAAATGAGCAAAGGATGCAAACAGAAAATTCCAAAAAAGAGAAACTACAGCAAGCCAATATGTACAAGTAACCAATGATGCCAATGAAAATAACAGGGAAGTGCCATTTTGGGGGGCCCTTATTCCTCAGATATATGATATCTAATACTGGTCAGGTCATCATGAAACAGGCTCTCTCATACACTGCTGGAGGCAGAATATAATTATGTGCAACCATTTTCTAAAGAAATTGCTAATGTTAGTCAGCAGACATGAAATAGCCATGCTCTTTTAATTCAGTAATTCCAGTTGTGAGACCCTAACACAGGAAGCAGTCAGCTCTTCATTGCAGCATTATTGTAATCACCAAAACTGGAAACAATGGAAATTTCCAGCAAAGAAGAAATACATTAAGGTCACTCATTTGATGTACATAATACAGCCATGAGAATAACAATTACAAAAATTGTGTAGCAAAAGAAAAAAATAATATGTAATATTAAAATTTAAAAGGATACAAAAATTACATACAGATTATAAGTACAAATACAACTGGGTTAAAGTACACAGGAAAAACACATCTTAATGGAAAACATAAAAATTGTAGTGTGGTGAGATTATGGGTAACTTTATGACACCATCCCCTAACTTCCTGTATTTGTTATATTATCTTCCTATAAAGGTTTGATTTTGTTGTAAATGAATTGTAAGCTTATTGTGAAAAAAATCCAGCAGTACAAACTTGTCTTAAGTAGAAGAAAAAGTCTCTGTCCCATTGTCCACATAACACATGTCATATCAAATGTCATGTTATTTTTTATACAAATAAAATCATACCATGTATACTGCTTATAATTTTTATTTCAATTGACACTTCTTGTCTCAATTCATGGAAAAACCTCTTCACTGGTCTCCCTATTTCCACCTTTGCCCTTCTTCAGACTATTCTCAAAGTGGCCAAATTAACCAAATAAAAGGCAATTTTACTTTATTCTTTTTAATGGCTGCATAGTATTCTGCTGAATGAATTAATACCATAATTTATTTAAACAATCCTCTATAAGTGAAGGACATTTAGCAGTGAACATTCTTGTACGTATATATTTGTGCACTTGTAGATCTATTAGGAAAATTCCTAGAAAGAAATTTTATGAGTCAAAGAATGTGAATACTTAAAAATTTAATAGACATTTACAAATTGACCTCTGAACAGATTATACTAATTTACACTCCCAGCCAATGGCATTCTAGAATTTCGTGAATGTTCATCATCACTTTATCAACTGGTTTAGCCTTTACCAATCTCATAAATCAGCACTCAAGTTTACTTTCTTTTGACTTAATTACAAATGAAATGAAACATCTATTTCTTTATCAATCATTTGTTGTTCTGCGGGCTCACTTTTTCATATTTTTTGCCCATTTCATGACTGGTCTTTTGGTGTTTTTTTGAATAAAGCTCTGTATTTTGATTGAATAGAGCTCTGTATATTGAGGAAACTAACCTGTCTTATGAGCTTCAACTATTTTCTACATTTTTCTTTTGTAAGTTTTTTTTTTTACAGTGTCATTGATGGTTTAGAAAGCTTTAATTTCTCAGGAGTAAAATTCCATATTTTCCTCTTTGGTTTCTGATTTTCATGTCATACTTAGACCTTCTCCACTCCAAGATTATAAAAAATATTCACTGATGCTTTCAGCTAGTACCTTTAATCATTGTGGGTTTTTTTTTTTTTAAAGATTTTATTTATCTATTTGACAGAGATGGAGATAGCGACAGCAGGAACACAAGCAGGGGGAGCGGGAGAGGGAGAAGCAGGCTTCCCGCAGAGCAGGGAGCCCGATGCGGGGCTCGATCCCAGGACCCTGGGATCATGACCTGAGCCGAAGGCAGACGCCCAACGACTGAGCCACCCAGGCGCCGCTAACCATTGTATTTTTGATGCTTAAATTTGTGACCAACTTGGAGCCTCTTTTGGCATAAACAGGGAGGTAGAGATTTAGCTCCCTGCTATCTACATGACTCTTTGGCTCCAATCATCACTTATTAAGTAGCTCATTTCCCCACTGATTTGAAATACTAGCTTCTACCACATACTAAATCCCCTGTAAACTTGGTCTATTTTTGAACTATATTATGGTCCATTGATTGTGGTCTATTCCTGCACCAAGACAAAAATGTTTTAGTTTTATAATTTTAATAACTGAATATTTGATATCTGAAGCGCTTGATTTTTCCTAATTAATAACTGAAATTTTATATCTTTTTTAAAGATTTTATTTATTTATTTGAGAGCGCGCGAGAGAAAGCACAGAGGGAGAGTGTGAGGGAGAAGCAGGCTCCCCGCTGAGCAGAGAGCCCGATGCGGGACTGGATCCCAGGACCCTGGGATCACGACCTGAGCCGAAGGCAGATGCTTAAACGACTGAGCCACCCAGGTGCCCTGTAACTGAAATTTGAAAATACACAATAAAACACGATAAAATTTACCTCACCTTCCCCTCCAAGTGTGTCTACCACTCTTTCAGGGGCATTTGAAAGAAGCCCAGCTCCCCCAAGAGGAAACTTTTAAAACTGATACTGCAAGAAGAATTAAAGTGGTTCCGCTCAGAAGTAACAAATCTAAAGAAAAGTCACAGAATTACAGATCAGGTGAGGCTCCTCATTCTTTTCCAACTCGGTCCTTGCATCTCCCCTGGCTACCATTGCCCACCGGCCCATGCCTGCCGCGCTTCCCAGCTCAGCCTCTAGGTGGCGCGGCGGGGCCCGTAAGCGAGTAGACCGGGACCGACCTCCCGAGCGACAGCGAGACGGTCATGACGTCACGTCCCGTCCGGGCGGAAGTCCTCTGCTGGCCGACCGGGAAGTAGCAGAAGACTGGGCGATGGCAGCTCTGGAGGCCTCGCTCCGGGGCAGACCCGACGCCACGGTGCCCCCGCGGTAGACCGGACCAGGGTGGCGGGCTCCGGGTCCCGAGGTGACGAGCGTCGGGGGCTGAACCGGGGCTTTAGAAGGGAACCTGGGAACCCTGACAGCCCCTGTCGAAGCCGCTCCCTGACTCTGGGCTGGTAAACTGCCTTTGCCAGGGCTGCCCCGGAAACGGGTCCGCCTGGTGTCCGACCGCTCCTACAGGGAACGGCGTGGGGGAGGATTTGCCCCGTTCACTGTACCAGCAAGGCAGGTGGTAGCCCCGGACCTAGGGTTCAAGGGCTCTGATTCAACCTAACATCGCCTCTTCTCTACCACGCCAGGGATGGAGGGATCTAAAACCTCCAGCAGCACCATGCAGGTGAGCTTCGTGTGCCAGCGTTGCAGCCAGCCCCTGAAACTGGACACGAGCTTCAAGATCCTGGATCGTGTCACCATCCAGGAGCTCACAGGTCAGGGAGACCCTTGGAAAGAGGGTGGTCAAGATCGTGGAAAGTGGGCAATTTGGGAGATGTATGTCTTAAGGTGGCTATCTTTGTAATCTGCCACAAACTTGCTGTGAACCTAGGAAAGTCATTTCATCTCTAGGCTCCCTGTTTAGTCATCGGGAGCATGAAGGAGTTCTGACATTGTGCTTCTGAGAACTTCCTATTTTAAGGAAAGGTCCTTAGTTTTCTGCTCTTGCTGTTTCAGAGTAAAGGAATATGTATATATAATAATAAACAGTATTTGATGAGGGCTTATCATATAGCAAGTGCATTACATGCATTACATCATTTATCCCTGCAACAACCCCAATGGAAGAGTACAGTCATCATTTTACAGATGAGGGATTGAGGTTCAGAGAGGTTAAGTGACTTATCCAGTGGCCAACAGCAGGTAAATGGAGGAACAGAGTCTAAAAATCCCAAGAAGTGAGATGAAGTTAGAGACAAAAGAAAGAAAAGACTGAATAGGTAGTTTAAGCTCTAGGGTCCAGAGTCAGCCTGCTTGGATTTAAATCGTAAGTGTCGCCCCAGTCGCCTAATGGATAAGGCCTTGGCCTCCTAAATCGTAAGTGTCATTTACTAGCTGAACGGCTTTTTGCAAGTTACTTTACTTTCTTTTTTTTTTTTTTTTTTAAGATTTTATTTATTTATTTGACAGAGAGATAGAGAGAGAACACAAGTAGGCAGAGGGAGAGGGAGAAGCAGGCTCCCCGCAGAACAGGGAGCCCGATGCGGGACTTGATCCCAGGACCCCGGGATCACGACCTGAGCCGAAGGCAGCCACTTAACCGACTGAGCCACCCAGGCGCCCATGTTACTTTACTTTCTAAGCCCGGGTTTCTTGGTTTCTTTATCTGTAAAAGGTAAAACAACCTCAGGGTAGTTGTAACGATCAAATATGATGAAGAACATAAGTACTTAGGGATATGCTGGGCAAATAGTACTCAAGTGTTAGCTATTATCATTGCTACCAACTTCTCTTTTTGAGTGGAATTAACTCTTTAATATGTTTTTAACCTTTTATTACAGAAAATTTCAATCATATAGTCAAGGGAATAGCATAACGAGCTCCCTCATATCCATCACCCAGCTTCAACCATAAGCCACATTCTGCCATTCTTGTGTTCTCTGTATCTTCACTCACCTCCCATCCCCATTCATTTATTTTGTTTTTATTTTTATTTTTTATTTATTTATATTTTTTAAAGATTTTATTTATTTATTTGAGACAGAGAGAATGAGAGACAGAGAGCATGAGAGGGAGGAGGGTCAGAGGGAGAAGCAGACTCCCTGCCGAGCAGGGAGCCCGATGTGGGACTTGATCCCGGGACTCCAGGATCATGACCTGAGCAGGGAGCCCGATGCGGGACTCCCGCACCCAGGCGCCCCTGTTTTTTATTCTTTTTTAAAAATGTCATGCCTTTAAATGTACAAATCTTAGCTGTACATTTTTGACAAAATGGATACACTCATGTTACTCAGATCACTGGGATGTAGAAAGGTTTCATCTTCCCAGAAAGTTCCCTCGTGTTCCTTCCAAGTTATTCTGGAGGAAAGGGGATGTTAACTTTTGTTATGGAAAACTTCAGAGTATATAAGGAACCTTCACATACCCATCATCTAGCCTCGACAATTATCAGTGCATATTTAAATCATGTTTCATCTACAGCCCCATCTATTCCCCTCCCACCCCGAATTATTTTGGAGCAAATCCCAAACATAAAAATACTGTAAATGTTTTGGTAAGTCTTTTTGAAAGATAAGGTGTCTTTTTAAAAACACAATCATGGGGCGCCTGGTGGCTCAGTCATTAAGTATCTGCCTTTGACTCAGGTCATGATCCCAGAGTCCTGTGATTGAGCCCCACATTGGGCTCCCTGCTCTGCAGGAAGCTTGCTTCTCCCTCTCTCACTTCTCCTGCTTGTGTTCCCTCTCTTGCTGTCTCTCTCTCTGTCAAATAAATAAATAAAATTAAATTTAAAAAACCACAATCATGATACTACAGTGGGAAAAATTTAACAATTCCTTAATCTGATTTAATGGGGGTAAGGGGAGGAAGACAAAAGATTTATCTATGTGCAAATGGTACTTTAAGAAAAAGGTGGAGGTGGGAGTGGTGATGAGGATTTTTTTTGTTTTCCCATACTTTCATAGACACTCCAGCTTTTTTTTTTTTTTTAAGGTTTTATTTATTTGACAGAGAGAGCACAAGTAGGCAGAGCGGCAGGCAGAGGCAGAGGGAGAAGCAGACTCCCCGCTGAGCAGGGAGCCTGACGCGGGACTCGATCCCGGGAACCTGGGATCATGACCTGAGCCGAAGGCAGACACTTAACTGACTGAGCCACCCAGGCGCCCACACTCCAGCTTTGTTAAGACTCTTCCTAACTCTAGGGGCGCCTGGGTGGCTCAGTTGGTTAAACGACTGCCTTCGGCTCAGGTCATGATCCTGGAGTCCTGGGATCGAGTCCCGCATCGGGCTCCCTGCTCAGCGGGGAGTCTGCTTCTCCCTCTGACCCTCCTCCCTCTCATGCTCTCTGTCTCTCATTCTCTCTGTCTCAAATAAATAAATAAAATCTTTAAAAAAAAAAAAAAAAGAAGACTCTTCCTAACTCTAATATTTTCCTTATCCTTAGCTCCATTACTTGCCACAGCCCAGGTGAAACCAGGAGAGACCCAAGAGGAAGAGGCTAACTCAGGAGAGGTATGCAACACTGCAATGCACACTGGGTTTCTGCAGGGTACTTGGTGCTTCAGGAGTCCCCAGACCTTTGGGATCTCTGGTTAACAAGAGATGTTCTACATGATCGGGCCACTGTGGGTCATCAGGGAGATCCTGAAGTGCAGCTGAGGTCACACGATGACTGAATGAGGCATAATTAAAAAATGTGGGGAGAGGCTTTTTATTTGAAGCAGAATTACAAGCCATTATAGGTGGGAGACGAGATGATCTGTGTGTCCAGGTCATCCCAAGGCATGCCTAGTTTACATCCGTTGTCCTAGCTAATTATTAATATTCACTCCTCTCCGTTCTCAAAAGTAGCTTGGTTTGGACTAGAGTGTAATTACTCTAGCCAGAAAGGATTGTCAGTATTAGAGAACATGTCATGTTTATTTATTTAAAGATTTTATTTGAGAGTGCATGCGCACAAGTGGGGGCGGGGAGGGCAGAAGGAGAGGGAGAAGCAGACTCTCTGCTGAGCAGGGAGCGCAATGCGGAGCTTGATCCTGGGACCCTGAGCTCCTGACCTGAGCCGAAGGCAGATGCTTAACTGACCGAGCCATGCAGGCGCCCCAAACATGTCATTTTTAAACTGTGATAATGTCAGTGATAATTTTCTTTGTCAAACGTAGATGTCATAAGAATTTGATCGTATATAAATTATATCAAAATATCAAAAGCATATAAATTATCTACTTTGTTGTATGCCATGGCAAACTTCATTGCAATCTGATCTGGCTTTTTCCCTGTGCCGTGATTCAGGGCATTCTTTCCCCTACCCCTAACTGGTAAGTGTTGAGAAAATACAAATTTAACTACAATAGAGTATAACATAGGAGATGTTTCCCACAAAAAATCACATGGGACTTGGGGTTTGTCTGTACCAGGGGTCCTTTCTTAGTGCACATATCCAGGGATTGGCTAGGTAACACCTATTTCTTAAGTCTCTGTGGTTTATCAAGTCCTACAGTTGTCCATCAAGGGTAAAGCCAGATATTGCTGAGACTGTTTGGGACTCCACCTCTAAGCTGCCAGAATTATAACGCCCTCTTATTTCCTTCCCAGGAGCCATTTCTTGAAACTCGCCAGGATGGTGTCTCTCGCAGATTCATCCCCCCAGCCAGGTGCCTACCACTCCCCAGCCCCCTGTTCCTTGCCAAAGGCCAGTAGAATTTTAATGAAACCCAGAATTGAGACCTGGAGCCAGGTGATGGAGATAAATCACTGAGCCTTTTGGCTCTTCCAGAAAAGATGTATTCTCTTATACCTGGCCCATCACTTTCCAGTATTGGTTTTCCCTGTAGCCATTCACACAGTGGGAAGGGACAGTGGCTGTCTTGATGAAGAATCAAGAAAAGTCTGAGGGAGTGAATGACTAATAAAAGAGATGGGCTCTTGAAAAGCTTTAAAATAGTAGATGTTGTTAGACGTTCAGGTTCTTAGTTGTTGATGCATGTGAAGGCTACTGGCGAGTGGTGTGATATTTAAAAATGGTCTTTCCTGATTCTCCTTCCTTTTCTACTGTAGACACACACACGTGTCAGTTTTTGATGCCCCCTCTCCCTCCTTAGTCCATCCAGGCCAACCTTCGTGCTGAGTGCCCCTGTGGAAGACCAGCATGGCCTTCCCTTGGGAGAGAGGTACCCTTGGGAGGTCAGTCGGGCTAGGAGTGGGTATGCGCCTTGAGGCCCCTCAGCCGGTGCTTGAGAGTCTCTGCCACTGAACCTGCAGTAGGTGGAGGAGGCCTCTCTGCTCCCTCATGTGGCCCGTGGGCGGGGGGCTGTCTGCAGGATGATGTCTACAGAAAGTGCCAACAGCTTCACTCTGATCGGGGAGGCATCTGATGGCGGCACCATGGAGAATCTCAGCCGAAGACTGAAGGCAAGTGGGCAGTGTTGCGGCGTCCAGCGGTGGGCCTGGCTGCTAGAGCGGGTGGCCCGACAGGTCGCCTGGGGCAGGCCCTACCCTGACTCTCCCCCGCCCCACACTTCCAGGTCACTGGGGACCTTTTTGACATCATGTCAGGCCAGACCGATGTGGATCACCCGCTGTGTGAGGAATGCACAGACACTCTTTTAGACCAACTGGACACTCAGCTCAACGTCACTGAAAATGAGTGTCAGAACTACAAGTGAGTGCCTCTAGAACTAGTGCCCGGAACCCGAGAGCTGTGCCTGCTCTCAGACTGCTTGGCTCTTCCCCGGGAGCTGTGCTCCACTCAGGTAAACAGCGTAACAGGTTCCCTGCAGTGAGTATATTCTGCCTGTGTCCTTGGCAGACGCTGTTTAGAGCTCTTAGAGCAGATGAATGAGGACGACAGTGAACAGCTACAGAGGGAGCTAAAGGAGCTGGCATTAGAGGAGGAGAGGCTGATCCAGGAGCTGGAAGATGTGGAAAAGAACCGCAAGATAGTGGCGGAAAATCTCGAGAAGGTCCAGGCTGAGGCTGAGAGACTGGATCAGGAGGAAGCTCAGTGAGTGGTCACCCTGTTCCTCTGTCTTCCTGGCCTCGACACTCCAGGAGGAGAAGTGGCTTCTCACTGACTGTGTCTGAGTAGTTTGTAAGCTGCAGTCACCTGTCATTTGGCAGCTTGTCTGCTCCAGATCCCACATACTGTTTCCAGGCCCTATTTCTTGAGGGCTGTTGGGAGGGTTCTGTATGAGGGGTCCACCTAATTAAGTGAAAAAAGCATGTCGGTTAAATAGAGAGCAGAGAAACGAGGGTTCTAGTTTCCTTTCTGCCGTGTAGGGAACTGTAAGTCAGCCACCCAACCTGGCATCCTCCTCTGGAAAGATGAACATGTTGGCCTACATTCGTTCCTTCCCAGCCCAAAAATTTCACTGGTGATCTTTTTTAAATTTTTTTTTTTAAGATTTTATTTATTTGACAGAGAGACACAGTAAGAGAGGGAACACAAGCAGGGGGAGTGGGAGAGGGAGAAGCAGGCTTCCCGCTGAGCAGGGAGCCTGATGTGGGTCTCGATCCCAGGACCCTGGGATCATGACCTGAGCCGAAGGCAGATGCTTAACAACTGAGCCACCCAGGCGCCCCTCACTGGTGATCTTGACCTGAGAGAGCCCTCTGTCCAGAGGAGGAGATCCAGTGTCCACACTAACTAAAGTTGGGGAAGTGATGGACAGAGAAAAAAGTTACTTTTTTCGAAGTCGTGAATGAGTTCCCTTGGAAATGGTGTATGCTAACTATAGAGGACAGTTATATGCACAGAAGTGAAGTTCTGGAAGTTCAATTACCGTCATTTCACAGAAGAAGCCACTCTTAACCCCCTCACCTCACCTTTGTAAAAGATCAGAAATACAAGAGGCGCATGGCCTTGGTTTAGGAGAGTCCTATTTTCCTCTGCCCTTTGCATATGGGCAGCTAGAATTTGAGACCTTTCTGTCCCCTGCAGACAGAACAGCTAGGGCCTGTATGTTCCTTTGAATGGGATCTGTGCTGGGCGCCTGGGTGGCTCAGTTGGTTAAGCGACTGCCTTCGGCTCAGGTCATGATCCTGGAGTCCCAGGATCAAGTCCTGCATCGGGCTCCCTGCTCAGCGGGGAGTCTGCTTCTCCCTCTGACCCTCCTCCCTCTCATGCTCTCTGTCTCTCATTCTCTCTCTCTCAAATAAATTAAATAAATAAATAAATAAGTAAGTAAGTAAATAAATAAATAAAAAATCTTGAATGGGATCTGTGCCAAATGGAAAGGATGCTGTAACTAGGTCTCACCAAAACCACCAGACTAAATTGTTATGAGGGGTGGTGAGAGAGAAATTTCAGCCCCAAACCAACAGCCTTCAATGGCCACCTTGCTGCTCACAGGTATCAGAGGGAGTACAGTGAATTTAAGCGACAACAGCTGGAGCTGGACGATGAGCTGAAGAGTGTGGAAAACCAGATGCGTTATGCCCAGATGCAGCTGGACAAGCTGAAGAAAACTAATGTCTTCAATGCGACCTTCCACATCTGGTAATGTGGGCTGGAGGGTGAGGAGGGCCTGGGGAGCACGGCACACCTGCACCTTAGCTGCTGACCACTAGGCCGAGGTGGCCGCCTCCCACGAAATCAGACTGTACATGATCGCCCTGTCCAGGCTGCTTTTGTTCCTGTGATGGGATAGGCACCTCTGGGGGTTGGAATTCTAGAGCTTGGTGACATCCACTCCCCCAAGGAAAGGAAAAGATCTGAGCCCTCCAGTCCCACGAAAACCTTGTCATCTGCCTGGGTGCTGCCCCTAGGATCACTGATGTATTTATTCAACGTTTTGTCCATTTAACTAGTATTGCTGAGCATCTTGTACATGGCAGGCAGCATGTTAAGCACCAGAAGGGACAGCACACAACATGTGTTCTACCTTCTAGTTGCTTAGAATCTCGTGGAAGGGATGGGTATGTGATAGGCTGTTATAATGCGACGTGATAACTGTGAACCTCAGGGGGGCTCTGGGGCCACATAAAGGCACTTGGCTCAGTTTGGGAAGGCCACATGGAAAGTTTGCCTCAGGGGAGGTTGATGTTGAAGCTGAGACATGAAGTGGAAGTCTGCAGGGGGGGGTTGTTCCTGATAGAGGAACGTCATGTGCAAAGAAACAGAGGAACGTGGGAGTGATGAGTCCAGAGACCTGAAAGGAGCTTATTGTGACTGGAGATTGAGTGTAAAGGGGAGAGTGACAGGATATGAAACTGGAGAGTGACCAGTTCCCCAGGGAGCTCGTAGGCCTCATGAAGGGATTTGGGCTTCATCCAAAGGGCAGTGGAAACCACTAAAGCATTTTAGGCAGAGAGCTGACATAATTAGCATTTGCGTTTGTGAATGATCCCTTCACCTGCGGAATGGGAAGTGTTGGGGGGAGGAGGGCAGTGCCAGTGCTAAGGAGACTTGTCCTAGGACTCTAAGCAGGAAAAGATAGAGCAGCAGATTGCGCTTGGAAAAAAGTAGATTGAAGAGATTTAGGAAGTCCAATCAAGAGAGCTTGGTGGTTTTTGAGGGGAGGGAGCAGAGAGAGAGCATTCAAGAATGATGTCCCCGTTTCTACTTTGGCATCTGAGCACAAGGAGAGAGATGACAACTTGGGTTTGGACATGTATTTAAAGTGCCAAGTAGAGGGGCACCTGGCTGGCTTAGTCGGTAGAGCATGCGACTCTTGATCCTGGGGTCGTGAGTCCAAGCCCCACGTTGGGCATAGAGCTTACTTAAATAAGTAAATAAAGTGCCAAGTAGAGCTTAGGTATATGAATGTGGAGATGAGGAGAAAGATTTATGTGAGGGTTTAGGTGCGAGCAGGAAGTCTCAAATTGCTGAGTGTTAAGGTCTCCCTGTATTTCCCCCCACCCTCCTGCCTTCCTCCAGGCACAGTGGACAGTTCGGCACGATCAATAACTTCCGACTGGGTCGCCTGCCCAGTGTTCCCGTGGAATGGAATGAGATCAATGCTGCCTGGGGTCAAACGGTGTTGCTGCTCCATGCCCTGGCCAATAAGATGGGTCTGAAATTTCAGAGGTAAGAAATGCCCCCCTTTCTTGGGGTGTGGCGTGTCCTTGATATAATCTGTTATCTCCAGCTTGGTACTCTGCAGTGGCAGGAGCCCTTGCTCCCAACACACTGAGAGTTTTCTGTCTGTGGAGACTCTTCTTCTGATTCTCCCCCTGACGAAAGGACTCTTTCTACTCATCAAGCAGCCTTTGGACTGCACGACCCGAGCTGTGGTCCCCAGCCCAGCGTCTCTAGAACCTTGGTGGTTCCTCAAGCTGTTTTCAGCTTTTGTTTTTTTCAGCCTAAACAAAACCTACACGTACCAATGAAAGGCCCCCAGACGATTATATAATAAATGTAGTTTGTTCGGTAAACAACATCTTTTAAACACGGAGTCTATGGAGAGATGAGAGAGAGGGGTGGGAATAATAAAAGTAGTCCTTGGGTAGGATGAAGCCTGAAAATCACTGGGTTATAACATTCCAGTAATCACTTTAGCAGGAGTCCTGTATCCATCTCCACGTGCATCTCCATTTTAGGTATCGACTTGTTCCCTATGGAAACCATTCGTATCTGGAGTCTCTGACAGACAAATCTAAGGTATTCCGGGACGCCCCATTTTCAGTGCAATGCAGAATCCTTGTACCTCCTGACGGAATGGTTTACTTTTTTTTTTTTTTAAAGATTTTATTTATTTATTTGACAGAGAGAGACATAGCGAGAGCAGGAACACAAGCAGGGGGAGTGGGAGAGGGAGAAGCAGGCTTCCCGCTGCGCAGGGAGCCCGATGTGGGGCTCGATCCCAGGACCCTGGGATCATGACCTGAGCCGAAGGCAGACGCTTAACGACTGAGCCACCCAGGCGCCCTGGTTTACTTTTGATAATAGCATTTCTTAGTTTCTTTCTTCGAGGTGTCTCATGATCCCATGTCTTGTTGAGTGCCTTGTCTAGGTCAGGATTAGCTCTTCGGGGCCTAGAGACACAAAGTAGGTTTTTACAATCCGTTGAAAAGGGCTAAGGGCAGACCAGAGGAGGGGGTGTATGCTAGGGTAGGAAAGGAATCACTGCGAGATTGTTTAATCCATTTCCAGTGATGCTGAAGCAGACTAGGTGCCTCATATGGGCCCGAGTTGGCTGTTCCCAGTGCAGTACAGACAGAACATGACTCGAGAGGTTGCTGGGCTTGGGAACAGTCTCTGGTAGCCTGTCTCGGTGCCATCCCCTTAGCTGGTTCTCTCTCTTCTTGGGCAGGAGCTGCCGTTATATTGCTCTGGGGGGTTGCGATTTTTCTGGGACAACAAGTTTGACCATGCCATGGTGGCTTTCCTGGACTGTGTGCAGCAGTTCAAAGAAGAGGTAGAGAAAGGCGAGACCCGTTTTTGTCTTCCTTACAGGTCAGTACCCCCTAATGCTGAATGAACCTGGAGTAGGACCAAATTGAGCAGAATTGAAGGGACAGTAAGAATGGAAGCAAAACATAGTGTAAATGGTGGGAAAGCAGAAAATGCTGCAAAATCATATGACACTGATGGGCAGAGACAGATGCAACGCTCCGAGCAGGACCGAATGTGACCGCCTGGTCCCTGAGGAGAAAGAATATTCTCTTCGGTGCTTTGGGGGGGATTTTCCTAGCACAGAGCTCAAATCGGCTCTCTGATTTCAGGAAGCTTTTCCCCTTAAGCCCTTGGAAATAGACAGGAATGCTTCCTTTGGTCAAATTTTGTAGGAGCCCAGTGATAGAAGGAGACCTTAGTTCAAGAGGGTAAGGCCGAGCTGCTTCTGTCACCCCAAAATAAAGCATTTCTATTCTTCTGCCTCCCTTCTCTCCCCATGAGTTCAGGGATGCCTAGGAAAACAGTCAGGAGTACTGTAACCCCCACGTGCCCTCTGCCCCAGGCTTCTCATTTGTTTGGGTGTGTGTCCTGTCCCTGTACTTGGCAATGACAATGAGGCTCTTGTGACAGCCTTCTTGATGTTTGGCTTTCAAGCAAATCCAAAATACACTACCATTCCTGGCCAAGAGTTCTTTAATAGGTAAAATGACACGAATGGTCCCATGATCACGTCCCTGCCCGTTTGCCGGAACGGACTTAACTCGGGTCTCAGTTGCTAATGAGCTCTGCTGTGTTCACCTGCAGGATGGATGTAGAGAAGGGCAAGATTGAAGACACAGGAGGAAGTGGCGGCTCCTATTCGATCAAAACGCAGTTTAACTCTGAGGAACAGTGGACAAAAGCTCTCAAGTTCATGCTGACGAATCTTAAGTGGGGGCTTGCTTGGGTGTCCTCACAGTTTTATAACAAATGACTTTTTTTTTCCTTAGGGAAATGTTTGCCTTAAAGGCTTTAAATTTTGTTTTGTTTGCAAAGAGAAAAATGTTTTAAATTAAATTCGGGTACTATTAAACAGCACATGTTTACAATACCAAAAAAGAAAAAAAATCCACAAAAGCCACTTTATTTTAGGGTATCATGTGACAGATGGTTTCCAGAGCTACCAGCCTTTGTCATAGTTTTGACTCTTAACCCCATACCTTCCTTGCCCTCTCTCCTCTCAAAACAACTAATTTAAATTTACCTTTGTTGTTGTTGTTGTTGTTAACTGAGTTGAATTGAGATTGATGTGTTTTCACTGGGTTTTATCTCTCTCAACTTCCTGCACTTACAATATGAACTAGAAACTTTTTTTTTTTTAAGATTTTATTTAGTCATTTGACAGAGAGAGACACAGCGAGAGAGGGAACACAAGCAGGGGGAGTGAGAGAGGGAGAGGGAGAAGCAGGCTTCCCACGGAGCAGGGAGCCCCATGCGGAACTCAATCCCAGGACCCCGGGATCGTGACCTGAGCCGGACGCAGATGCTTAACTAAGCCACACAGGCACCCCATGAACTAGAAACTTCTGTCTCCACTGAGACAACAAGGTGTGTGAGACATACAGTTGGATAACGTGAGAAAGTGACACATAAGCTTTGGTCACCAGGTGGTGTGATTGGAAGCTTGAAATTTAACACTTGTCTTTTCTCAGTTCTCGTGCTGACTGCCTATTCTGCTCTCTGTTAGAAATATGAAATGGTGTTTGATATTGTCTGAGACATTATGGAAAGATTTAATTATTTGTAATAAAATATTTACTGCAGTCTGATAACTGCCCAGAGGTGTGCTGTTGGGTTTTTTGTTGACTAAGATAGAGTACTTTATATTCTGGGAGTATTGAGTTCAAGTGCAAGTATGTGGAAATCCTGTCGAAACATGTTTAGAGATGGATTAGTGTTAGTTTTAAAAAAGACTCGTGGAAATAGTCAGCTGTAGAGGAAGCCCCGTTTGTGTACATCTCAAAGACAGAACAGAGATGTTAAGCTAACTTTAAGGGGAGATAAAGGCTGCCTCCTTGATGCTCAGTCAAGGTCACCCAAACAGTCCCAGTTTTCAGGCCCCTGGTTAATACTAATTTCCATGTCTGGTGTTCTCTCTCAATGAAATGAACAGTTAAGGAAAAGCTATAAATATCGTTAAACAAAAACGAACCAACTTCACTAATGTTCTGTCTCCTCCCAGCTCCTTGACATTTTCAGTCTGATTCGGCAAAAAGGACATGCTTGTCAACTTTAACTCTTTCTCTGACGCAGAAAAAGGAGCATGGAGTTGGAATACAAAACTTAGTTCAAAAGATACTCGGAACTTTTGTCCCAAGTCTGAGAGTAAACAAAAGGAGGGCATGACAGAAGACTGCTTCTACTCCGTGCCTTGAGTGTGCCTCATGTGTTGGAGGAGGCGGTGGCCCTCAGGGCTCTGGCCTCCAGGTTGGGGGGAACAGGCTGCTGTCGCCCCGGAGTGTTGGCTCCCACGCTGTGAGTCAGGATTGCATAAGAGAACTCAGCAATGCTTTCCAAGGCAATGCCAGTGATGCTCTGCAAATGCCCCACAACCTTCAGAGACAGACAGATTTAGTATTACTACATAATCTCAGCATGTTTTAGCATACAGAGAGGCACGCTTGGGCTGTTCTCTCACGCCAGATGTAAATTTTTTTGTTTCTCTGCATTTACAGAGAAGATTAAATCCAGATCCAGTGTTTGCCAATGGCCAGATGACATTAGGATCCCTTTACCCTGATAGTGTTAGCCTGGAAAGTTTCTGCTAGACAGTTCATTTCTAGAGATAAGGTCTCTGAAATATGATGAGGGCATTTGGGCCTAGACATTGTCTTCTGTTGGGGAGGATATACTTACTGGACCTGAACATAACTGGGTTATCATCAGAAAGGGAAAGGAACAAGCTGAACGTGATCCTCCATTTCTAGTTCCACAAGGGGAAAAAACTGGAGAGCGCTTTTCAGACCTACCCTAGTGTTTCCTCCCCCAAATCCTGCTTATTCATCCTCATGCTGGGTCTCGACTTATTTTTTACAAGTTGTCTTCCCTTTTCCTTTAACCGATGGGAGAATGCTTTCTATTAAGTGAATTCTGATCATGCCAGTCCTGCTCAGTGGTCCGCACCTGGCTCCAACACTCGTGGTTTTGGATGAAAGCACTCGCTGCAATGATTCCTACTGCCAACAGCATGAAGTCTTTCTTCACTGAAACAAACTTTTCCCTGAGAGATTAAAACCATATTAATTTTGGAGCTTGAGTGGAACTTCATCTTCCAAATCCTAGGGCCATGGGACTTCAACTATGAGTTGTTTTTGTTGATCATCTTGGACTTTTTTAGATATGGAAGGAAATGGCTAATTGGCCCCCTCCCCTAACCCACCTGGGATCCTGACTGGTTTATCCGCCTTTGTTGTTCCATCTGTCTCCCTAACAAATGTAACTGCAACTGTGAGCCTTTTTACCAGTCTGACTTTACAGTAATCAAACACTTTTGTCCAAGTCGCCACCCTGTGACTGGCTTTTTTTCCTAAGCAGCTAAAAGGCAGTCTAGTAATCTCAAATCGAAGCAGAAGTAAAGGAGGAACTATGAAAAAGAAAGTATTTTAATTACCTGCAGTCGTTTAAATTTAAAAGCAAAATCCTTTTGGGTTTTTGCTGATGGGGCTCAGTCATCTGCATCTAAGCAACATACTGGGAGTTCATTAAAACTGGGTAACCTGCGCAGGTTATCTGTGGACTGGATGCCTTATTGGGTAAATTCCATTCCCGTGGTATGTTCTCGAGGTGTGCTCCTAACTTGCTGTTTCTGGAAGAGGCCTACCCTAAAGGAGTTGCCTTACCCTTGCAGCTGACTGGGTACGGAGTTTTCAATCGAAGCCCTCAGCAGGCTCCCGTATATGGGTTCATGCAGGAGATAGACAAGGTCGAGCAGGGTCAGGCAGGTTGCGTGCAGCTGTGTGGCCGGGACCAAGCAGCCATTGTATCCTAGATGGGGTATGGGCATGGCAAAGAGTGGTAAGTGGGTCCTCTCTGAGCATAATCACCACCGACATGTGACAAAGCTCTTGAGCTAATGTGTTCTACTGTAGGAAACCTCTTTAGTTGGAGGTCAATTTCAAAGGATAAAGGGAGAGATAGAGAAATCTCCATCTGCCGTGTATATACAATTAGAGTATATTTGTTTGTTCCCCTCTTATCTCATGCCTCTCTAGAAAATCACCTCTTTGATCCTGCAATAAGAGAGTGCCTAGTGAGTCCAAATAGAAGCCAGGTGCTGAGACCTGAATTTCCTTCCCTGACAGGTACCAGACTCCGTCATCCCAGGCTTCCTGCTGTTTCTCATCGGCAGGTTCTGCCCACTGCTTCCAAGCCCCTGGGCACATTCTTATTGCCTTCTATGGAAGATTCCAACCCACATCCCCTGACACACTTAATACAGTACCTAAAACCTCCAGAAGCATCTCCACATATGCCAGGGGAGTGGGCAGATTGATTTGGAAGTTCAGGGACTTCAAAACATCAAGCTCTGACTCCAGCAGTTCTTCTTTAGTGTGCACATACCCTAGAGACTGGAGGAAATTCAGGACTGTAACGTTGCTGATAATCTGAGCAAAGAAAAACAAAACAGAGGGAGAGAGAGAAGGGTGTCAGACTAAAGGTCACACATCTTGGCATAGCATACAAAGCTTTTCACAATCCAGCCCATGCCTTCATCGCGTCTTCTCTCTTGGCAATTGCCCCTCACGCCCCACGCTTGTCATATAGGATTACTTGCAGTTCCAGAGCCTGTCCAGTTCTCCAAGCCCGTACACGTGCTGCTTCCTGTGTCTGGGCCCTCCCTCTCCTCTCTCCCTGCTTTCCTGAACTCCTCTCCCTCTTTCTTAGCATCCACCCATCTCCTACCCACGCCTACCTACCCCCTTCAATAAGTCATTTTCTCTAAATACACTTCCTTGACTTTCCAAGGCCACAGAGGTACACTACACTAATCGGAGCACCCTCCCACATTATTTGCCTGTGTGTCTTCTCCCACTGGATAATAGATTCCTTGAGTGCGCAGGCAATATTTTTACTTGTTGTACCCATGGCACCTAGTGCAGCCTCTGGCCATAGAAGACAGTGAATCTTTGTTGCGGGAATGTTATTTTATCATACAGGCAGTGGGTAGGGGCATGGAAACATTTTATCCTCTATAAATGTAACAGTTTGTCTTTAATACTGATACGCCTGTTGGCAATTCAGGCACCTTACGTAAACTGTCCTTGAGCCCAAGGGGAGGAAAGGTGACCTGTATAAATGATGGCATCTGTCCAGCAATTACACTTTGGGAACATAACTTCAGGCTATTTAAAAACTGCCTCTGTGTGACTCTGTGTGTGTGTGTGTGTGTAGGAGGTGTGCTTATTTAGGAAGCATAATTGCACTCTGGAATTTCCACAGGAGTAGTAACACCTAGCTTAGGAGGAGGTTTCTCACAGTTGCCTGTGGACGAGCTGGTTTCTGCTAACACTCAGGTGCCCAGGAGGGACCCCAGCTCCTTACTTTGTAGTGGAAGGAAAGTTTGCTTGCCAGTTGAACACATGACACAAGACGCAGGATAAACTTGTTGAAAAGCTGCTCTTTCAGAGCTTTCCAATTCTGAGCCTCCTTCTTCTCTCTCAGCTGGATCGTGGCTTGCCTGTTCATATTCTCTGCCTGCTTAACCATAAACCTATAAGGAAGGGAAGGGGAGAGTAAACAATCCACACTCATCAAACTAAAGGGAGTTTGTGCTGCAAACTATGGGGTATCTCCTCCTCCCCAATTTCAGTCCCTGGCTGAGACATGGACATTTGCAAGTAATAGAGGGTGCCAAACCAGGTCTCGCACTAAAGGGCAACTGTACTTTTTTTTTTCTTTTTTAAGATTTTTAAGAGTACATTAGTCCTTCTGAGAGGTACCACTCACAATGGCCTATGCTCAGTGTTTTACCTTTCTAGGATTTCTACAGCCTGGTAGCTCACGGATTTCTCCAGACACCATTGTTCAGACAGGAGAAAAACAAACTCTGCCAAAACAAGAAAGAAGAGAGTAACTCACAAGGTGCAACCCAAACCACTCTGTGAACTCCTGGCATCGTGTAAAAGCCATGATGGGGCCAAGGGAAGAGGGTCAGGGGGTGAGAAAGGAGACTGAAACAACACAAGCTGAGCTGAGTTCCCTTTCCTGCCAACAGGCAGATCAGAGGCATGAAAAGGAGGCTGACTGAGCGCCAAAGACAAGGGCTTACCAAGCCCCCTCAGTGACCCTTGAGCCTTCCTGTGGGTCTCAGATGATAAAAGGCTTGGCCAGCTACACACAAACATACCAGCTGGTCGAGGTGGCCTCTACACCATGCTGGGAACCTCCAGCTTCAAGGGAGAATCTTGGATGGATAAAAACCGTAACCCGTATATTCTGTTTTCAGTGGAATGTTGACAGGAACGGAAAAGTCCCTCCTGGAGCTTCAATATTCTTTATAACACTGTTTGTTTAGTAACCACCCTCTGGAGAACTCCCATCGCTTTACAAGCACGATTCACCTTACAGCGGACACCATCTCCCCACCACCGGTTTGTTGGGTAAATCCGTGGTGGCTGAGCCTCTCCCCAGGAGCACGTTTGTTACTGTGGAGTGGCTTGTTTTGAAGAAATAGCCCCTAAATCAGGGAACATAGCCCACTTTGGTGTGAGGGGCACAGTCACTGGGGAGGTGGGAAGGGCAAGATACCTTGGCAAGATCTTAGCCCGCCTATGTTTCTCTTTGAAAGAACAGCCCCAGATAGAATTTTATTTAGTTTGCAATATCATTAGAGGGTGGAAACAAGGGTAACTGTTACTTCTCAACAAAGGAAGCTCCTGTAGAACTTGGGACTTTTAGCACTGATCAGTAAAGAATTACGCATAGTCAAATGACCATGTGTCTTCAGAGAAAATTTGACTTTCTTAGGCACGTAGAAGTCATGCTAGCACAAAGTTGAACAGTCTATTTGACACATGTTATACATATGTATAAAACCTTACTGTTACAGAAACTAAAGCCCTGCTAGCAGTGCCCAATGCAGAAGATAATTAGTTTAAGCAATTAAGCAAAATATCCTAGAACACATAATTATGTTATTAGTCGTTTCATTTGCTGGAGTTTAGACCTTATTTCTGTTTTGTTTGTGTGTGAGTATATAGTTTGGTTTTGGTTTGGTTTGGGTCTGAATTATCTGGGTGATTGTTTCTATTTTCTAGTTTAATTTGCCAAGAAAACTGAGCTAGGGTTAGGTGCAATGGATGATGATTATGCCTCCCCTCCCTACCGGCTCTCCCTCCTGCACTACAAACACCCATCTGTTAACTGAAAGACCCTCCCCTTCTATCCTCTTAAGCTAGGGCTCTTTTATCTCCTTAGTTTCCATCACTGTTAACTTTCTTGAAAGCCTGGCTTAAACCTGCTGCTTCCACTTCCTCATGAATTCCTGAATGTTCTGTAGTTTGCCTTCTACTTTTCCCAACTTGCTAAAACAATGATCTCAAAGGCCAGCAAATATGTCCAAATTATTAAATAGCATCACCCTTTTGCAACCTTTATTCCGTCGTTCATATCCCTGAGGCGTGCGAAACTGCCGACCATCATCCTTCTGGAAACTCTCTTGGCTTCCAAAGGTGTCTTAGTTCTATTCCTTCCTCCCCAACCATATTTTTAGTTCCCTCCATGACTCTTCTTCCTACTCCAATTGCCTGAACACAAAATGTCTCCCAGGGAACTGTCCTTGACTTGCTTCTCTTTTCTCCCTCTCAGACTCATTCTCTGTCAGTTTTATGAAGATACCTCCTAAACCTTTGTCTCTAGGTCTGACCTCTCTTCTGACTTACTCTTTAAACAGCTCACTAGAAACCCTCCTTTAGATGTTCTACAAGCACTTGAAACTCAGTAGATCCAAAAACCAAAGCTGTTCCTTTCCCAAACAACGGTCACATTTCCTCCTGTTCTCTTTTTTAAATGAATGTGTTTCTCTCAGTGGCACTATACTGCCATTTTCCTAGGCTCACCCTTTGGCATGCTCATCTTTGCCTTCTTCACCTCTTAAATTCATCCATTGCAGAGCCCCAGATTTTACCTCTGAAATGTTTTTAATCCATCCTCCCTTGTCATTCCCTCTGCCCTATTGCCTAAATTACTGACACAGACTCCACTGGTCTACCTCCCTCCTACCTGTCTCTACTCCAAACCACTCTTTACATCACAGCCAACACATTTTCTGGGGCAAAGGCTAAAGTCACATCACTCCCATATTTGAAAACCTTCAATGCCTTCTTGTTTCCCTACTAAGCTACATATAAACTCCTCCCCTTGGCATTCCACACGGAATGCCTCCAAACTACTTTTCTGGTCCTAATTTCAACTATTCTTCCACATGCTCCGGACAACCTGGACTTAAACACTGTACTCACACTCACCCCAAGCTTCTCTATTTCCATGGCTTTACTCCTGTTATCATACCCTTTCGGTAGAAACGCTGTCCCTCTCCTCCACCTTCGCCAACCAAAATGTCATCCTTCCTCGAGGTCTACCTTAATTCTTCCTGCCCTCACCTCACCCTATCACTCCTTTCAATCCCCATAAAAGCTTCTTTTGGGCGCCTGGGTGGCTCAGATGGTTAAGCGTCTGCCTTCGGCTCAGGTCATGATCCCGGGGTCCCGGGATCGAGTCCCTGGATCGAGTCCCTGGATCGAGTCCCACATCGGGCTCCCTGCTCAGTGGGGAGTCTGCTTCTCCCTCTGACCCTCCCCCCTCTCATGTGCTCTCTCTCATTCTCTCTCTCTCAAATAAATAAATAAAATCTTTAAAAAAAAAAGCTTCTTTTATCTGGTATGTCACTTATCTAACGGTCCTCGAACCTAGTCATTTCCAGACTTGTTCTAATAGCCTCCAAAGCAGGGACTGAATCTCCGTTCTGTCCCGCTCTCCCAAGTGGTGCGGGTTGAAACCAAGGGTGGGGTGTTGGTGGCTCTCGTTCATCACTCCATTCCCTGCCCCTGGCATCTAGTAGTTACTAACAACACTTATTTGAATGAATAGGGTCAACTGAATCTCCAGGGCGGTGCCTCAAAGTCTCCCATGAAACCGGTTCCCCAGCCCCGCGTCCACACCCACGATCCGGGTCTCCCTGAAGCTGCCCATCCGGCCGGCAGCCTCCTGCACGGCTTGCTCATTCTGCTGCGCCAGGTGGAGCAGAGCGTCTTCTATCGTCTCTGTGGCCACAGCCCCGAACCGAACGTCACTGAGGGAGGCCAATCTTGACCTCACAGGTCTATCCATTTTCAGAAGCCTTTGGGGACACCTGGACGGCTCACTGGATCCATAAACCGACCCCCTTAGCTTCACTCCAGAACCTTTTGCCTTCTGCGTGCTTGTCTTCACCTCAAGTGTGAGGAAAACCCACGTCCCACCGCGGCCTCGAGCCCTCCACAGCCTTTTCCCGCCCCAACGGCCGCGAACCCCCTCAGCCAATCAGAAAGCTCGGCCGCTTGCCCCCTCCCCCCCGGCTCTTCCCCTAAGGCCAAGAGCCGCCCTCGCTTCGAGAAAGAAAACGCGGACTACAACTCCCAGCGTCCCCTGCTCCGGCCCCGGACTGCTGTTCCCAGGAAGCCTCGCGCCCTGGGACTAAGAAGGGCGGAGCGGCAACATGGCAACCCCGGGTGCTGGTGACCCTCTCCATGCTAACAGTGGAAAGGCCCCTGTGGCTCAGCGCATCGATCCAACTCGGGAGAAGCTGACTCCCGAGCAGCTGCAATTCATGCGGCAGGTGCAGCTCGCCCAGTGGCAGAAGAGTCTGCCACAGCGGCGGACCCGGAACATCGTGACCGGCCTGGGCATCGGGGCCCTGGTGTTAGCTATTTGTATCCGTCCAGACTGTAGGCTCAGGATGGCCTAGGGGGGCAGGAGAAGGGGAGCAGAGGCGCGTAGTAGGGCAGTGTGGGGGTGCTAAAAAGAGCCCGAGTTGTAAAAGTCGTGGCCATTTCTGATGCCGAGCCAAGCGTTTAATGTATCTTAGTCGTTTTAAAATGCTCTTTTGATATGATTTATTAATAATAACGGCATCGGGGTCGTGGCTCAGAAAAGCAGAGGGCAGAAGATCGAGCCACTAATTTGGGAGGGTGAAAGAGTAACAAGGGTGGTGGAGAAAGTCTGGGAAAAGGCAATATGCATACTCCGAGAGATTTCCTGAACCCACTTCCCCAGATGGCTACACCTTCTATTCCGTGTCCCAGGAGCGTTTCCTAGATGAGCTGGAGGATGAAGCCAAAGCTGCCCGAGCCCGAGCCCTGGCGAGGGCATCAGGCCCCTGAACCGGATGGGCACTGCACGTCTCCAACCTGCTGGAGCCCCTTCACATGGTGGATGATGCCCCATGACCCTGTCGGAATCGAAGCCTGCACACAGCATCGTTGGCCTCGACCTTGGACGATGATTGAGCCCAAGAATTTTTTGCATTTGTTCAGGTCAAGGGAATATTGCCCACTTTACACAAACTGTGTGCAGTCACTGAGCCCTTCTTGTATTTTGTTTCTTTGAGAGTTATATGACCTTGGCTTTTCTCAGGATTTCTGACTTTGTGGTTTACCCTCTTTACCTCCCAGGGGCTTAGCTGTTGTGGATGTGGCAGCTCTGTGTAGTGTTGGAGCCTAAAGTGGGAAAGATGGAGTTAGGTTGAGAATAATAAACTGAGTCACCTCTCTTGGAGCCAGATGAGTGTGTTCAGGCTGAGGGATGGCATGACTATGCTGGAAAGCTCCATGGGCACTAGCTGCAGCAGTGGTATTGCCCCGGGGAGCTGTAAATGTTTAACTAGAATTACTTTTCCCGTGAGATCTTTCCACCTGATTTAAGGGAGAGATCAGGGTGGGTCACTGGGCTGTGAGACTGAACCACGTCTTCAGGGAGGGAAGGTCACTCTTCTGTCCTCTACCCTTAAAACCAATACCTCCAACTTTCCTGCCTTTTCCCATTCCGAGAGAGAGGGGTAGATGAAAGATGAGGGACAGCCTTCCTTCTTTTAATTTCCACTTGGGCCTGCCTCTCTAGGCCTAAGGTGGGGTCTGGATGAGATCTTAGCTTGGTCAAGTGGATCGTTGACCTTGCAGTTTCCTCATGAACTGCTGGCAGGCAGGCAGAAGGCTGGGCAGCTGCCAGCCATGCTTCCCATTGTGAGGAGAGTCCCTTCTGAATTTTCCCCTCCCTTACCCCACAAGGCTTTACCCCCAGTTCTTAAGGCACAACAGATACAGTGTCACAGAATCCTAGTTTCCAGCATTTTTATTGACTGTTGCTAATTCTAGTGTGAGTACACCCCCTACACTTGCTCAGCTGGGAGTGTGCCCTCTAGAAGCATCAGGGCTTGAGTAGGATTGCTTAGTGGTTGACCCTTAGCTGGGGAGGTGGAGGCATGAGGATGGGAGGCTGCAGAACTGATACCCACACACAGGAAATAGTTCCCACATGTTTGGCTCTTCCCTGTAATGGAGCAGCACTCTCCATGCCCCTTTGGCCTTCTACTCCCTCAGTACTGGGGTCTTCTTGCAGAGTTGTGTTGGTCAGCAGATTCTGAGAGCACAAGCTCCATGGTGGGCCCTGGTGTGGGGGAGACACATGGCTTCTGTTCTGAATTCACTGGAGGGAAAAGAAAAAGCACTGAAGAAACCTCCAGGATGGGAGGAGGGTGAAGCTACAGTCAGTTACCATTCCCTGGGCTTGCCCTCCCTTGGGCCCGCCCTCACCATCCTGCCAACATCCCCGGCGAATGTCACCCCCTTGCTTGCCCGCTGCTCCTGGGAGCCGGTGCTGCTGCCACTCAGGGAGTTCCTTCGTATGATGCCTGGGTGCAGGATGGGGAGGGAGAGCACTGAGTGAGGGAACGGGCCACGGCAGGGCGGGGGCTAGTCTCCCCAAACCAAGGGGCAGACCCCCAGGGCCTGTAAGAAAGCCAGATCAGTAGGGAAGGGGACCCGGGAAAGATGGGAGCTGGGCCACTGCAGTCTCACCAGGGCCCGGGGGCTCAGAGCGCTGCAGGCTGTTGCGGCGGGAGGTGGGGAAGCTGCCCTTGGAGAGGCGGCGCTGGCGGCTGGACAGCATAGCAGCCGGGGCCACGATACCCGCTGGGGGCTGCTTCCCAAGCCGGCTGTACAAGTCCTCGATTTCCTTTTTCTGTAGTGTCTGTAGTGCCTCCACCTCTGACAAGTGCCTGAGGATACACCGGGAGCATGAGCGCTAGCCACACACTTTGCTCTCCCGAGTCCACCTCTTGTCCTTCCTCCCCAGACTCACTTCTGCCGAAGACTCTGCAGCTGAGCCCAGAATTCCTCATCCTCCCCACTGCTCTCGGATTCCTCACTGCTCAGACACAGGCTGCTGTATGAGTAGTTCATCCACACTGGGCTGGGATGGCTCTGGGGTGGGGGGCTGCCCCCCACTCGGGGTTCCTGCCCATCGTCCCCTTCCTCCTCAACTCCAGCCCCTAGGCCTTCAGCTGCACGGTCGCTCTCAGCCAGAGCCTCCCTGGCCTCAAGCCCGCTTCCAGCACTATCCTCTGTGTCTGAGCTCTCCGAGGTCAGCTGAGGGGTTGGAGGCTTCAGGGAACTGGAGAGAGTTGGGAATGTTGGTTGCAGGGGAAGAGGCTCAGCTGGTTCCTTGGATGAAGTCACTTGGAAACGCCCCACAAGCTGCGGCTTCCTCTCTGTCGAGTGACAAGGAAGGAGTCACGGAAGGAGGGAGAGAAATCAGGCAGGATATGAAGTGAGAATAATGGGTCAGTGATCAGAGGCCTCACCTTCAGAGATGGGCTCTAGTCTGGCTTCCCCCAGGAGTGGCCGAGCAGGACTTGGCAGGGCCTACAAAGTGTGGGTCCATGAGGAGGGAAATGATCCAGAATGGAGTGCCCCTAACCATCCCTCTTGGTTTCCTACTCACCTCACTCTCCATCTCAGCTGTTGAGGGTGAAGGCCTCTCCTGGCCACAAGGAGCAGGGGGAGGGGGCGGGGACAGGCTAGGTAGGGGACCGGGAGGGGCTGCAGGAGACTGGGACAGGAGCCCAGGTGAGGGGGACAGCAGGGACTGGGCCACAGTCATCACAGCCAGTGAGAAGGCACTAGCCAGAGAGAGGAGAGGGGCTGCTGTGGTGGAGGGGAGGGTAGAGGTGGAGGGGCAGGGGGGAAAGGAAGGAGGAGTAAGAGTCACCTGGGAGCAACTGGGAGAGAAGGCAGGCGGAGAAGGGAGGACTGAGCTATGCAGAGAATGAGAGGCTGGGCTAGGGAACTGGGCAGCACTGGGGGAGAACGCAAGTGGAGAGCCGGGGGAGTGTGGCAAGATATTTGAAGACACTTGGGAGAATGGGGAGGGGCTGGAGTATGGGGGAGAAGTGATGGGGAAGATGGGACTTGGGGAAACAGGGGTTCCGGGGGAAAACAGGTTTCCAGGAGACAAGGGGGTTCCAGGAGAAGATGAGGAGGTGGAGAAGGCTGCCCAGCTCCTCTGCTCCGGGGAGGTGCTGCTCTGGAACTCTGCTGGCAAGGAAGGAGTGTTGAGTTCCCAGTCCCCCATTCTGTAGGCCCTGCCCAGGAGCAACCCCAAGGGTTGTGATGAGTAGGGACAGAACTCAGTACATACCACGGGATGGGTCTGGGAGGGGGCCCGAGAGGGCAGGCAATGGTGCTGGCTCCTCCTGAGGGAGAGAATGGGGCTCACAGTCACAGCGGGGAAGAGCTGAGTCTTAGAGGGGACATTCAGAGTGGGCTTCAGCTGGGACCCATGAACCTCTAGGAGTCCATAAAGGACTTTCAAGGCACTCAAAAGTGTATGTGCTAAAATATTTACAGGTAAAGGGGTATGATGTCTGCAATTTACTCTCAAGTGGTTCAGGAAAAAATAATATGTGCACATACATAGAGAGAGGGGAGGGAGGAAGACAGTGATAAAGTTAATGTGACCAAACACTGACAACTGGCAAATCTGGGCAAAGGGTATCTAAGAGTTCTTAGTACAATTCTTGCAACTTCTCTCTGTAAGTCTGAAATTCTATCAAAATAATGAGTTGAAAGTATGCATTGAACACATTTTTCTAGAACAAGTGCCCACAGCTTTCCTCAGATTCTCAAATGGGGTAAGAGCCATTGTTTTCGGGTCCCAGAGATGAAGGAGTTACAGCCAAGGGGACTGGTGAAGGCAGAGAGCAATGAAGTCTGGAGCAGAGAGGTGGAGGTGACCAGAGGGGTCTGACCTGGGGGCCCAATAGGTCCTCAGCAGCCTCCACAGGGCCAGTATCTCTCTTCAACAGGGTTTCCACTCGCTGGATAATCTCCCGAATACGACTCAGGAAGCCGGCTCGCTCCGAGGGCAGAATGAACTCGTTATACACCTGGCAAGGGGTCAGCAGGAAGGGGAAGGAGGGCTCAGTGATCCTACTCCTCCCTTCCCCGCTGCACTGATCTTTAGAAGCCATCCCTTCACCCCACTGCTCTGCCAACCACCAACTTAAACAAGTATTCAGTATCTACTGTATGCCAGGCACCGTGTGGTGTAAGGAGAACTACAGCTTGGAGGACAGTAGCTAACATTCCTAGGATGCATTATAGCCCAGATGCTTTGAGGGTTTTATCTCATTCAACACCAACAACGGCTCTCTGGGGTCTGTAGTCACATCCCCATGCTCAAAAAGGTTAAGTTCAGTCTGCCTAAAATCACAGGATTTGCACCCAGATTTGTCTTAAAGCCAGAGCCTGAGTTCTTTCCACTGTTGCTTCCTATGCTTTTGGACACAACTCCTGCTCTTGCAGGACTTATGAAGTGTACTATCCAGGCTCACGTACACACACACCCACAAAGTTAAGTAAAAATAAGGCAATCGATGGTAAATGTAAATTCAATTTCACAAACACTGGAGCACATACTATATGCCAGGCACTGTTCTAGGTGAGGAATACAGAGAAGTATAGAACAAAGTCCTGGTCCCAAAGAAGCCCAAAATCTAGTGGAAGAGACACATATATAGATAATATACTGCAAGTCAGCCCATGGTAGGAAAGGCATTATGATCAAGGTATAGAGAAAATACTAAACCAGCAAGAAGAAAGGGAGAGTTGTTTAATGGTACAGAGTTGCAGATTTGCAAATGAAGAGGTTCTGGAGATCTGTTTCACAATATGAATATACTTAACCCTACTGAACTATACATTTAAAAATGGTTAAGATGATAAATTTTATGTTATGTGTTTTTTTGCCGCAATTTTTTAAAATGCCATTCCAAAGAGAGAGCAGGTCATGCCACCCAGGAGGATAAGGGAAGCTGGGATGGCTTCACAGAGCTGAGCCTTAAAGAATGAGTAAGAAAGCAACCCTTCCTTGAGGACTTATCATGTGTGGATACTTCTCATATAATTTCATTTCTCATACATCTATTACTTCTTATAAATTATATACTATATCAGAACATCTTGGCAAAATGAGTATTATAATCTACATTTTACTGATGAGCAACTGAGGTTCAGAGAGGTTAAAAAAACTTGCTCCAGGGCGCCTGGGTGGCTCAGTTGGTTAAGCGACTGCCTTCGGCTCAGGTCATGATCCTGGAGTCCCTGGATCGAGTCCCGCATCGGGCTCCCTGCTCGGCAGGGAGCCTGCTTCTGCCTCTGACCCTCCCCCCTCTCATGTGCTCTCTCTCTCTCATTCTCTCTGTCTCAAATAAATAAATAAATAATTAAAAAAAAAAAAAAAACTTGCTCCAATTCACCGAATTAGTGAATAACAGAGATGAAATTTGAACTCAGGTCTTTTTTGGGGGGGGGGGGGAACAAAGCAAAGTTTATTGAGTGATACTAAGTTTATTGAGCCATAGTACAAAGTTCCCGAAGAGGGAAGGGACTGGAAAGGGTTGCCCTTGAACTCAGGTCTTATGTGAAAGCCCACCCTTTCCGCTGTTCCATGCTGTTTTGGGAAGAGAAGAGCAGGGAGAACAGCATGAGTAACAGCTCTAAGGCATGAAAGCACACAGCACATTCACAAAGCAGTGAAGACCAGAGCAGAGCTGGGAGTACTGTGAATTTCAAAGGCCATGCTCCAGAATTGGGACCTTACTCTAAGCACAGGTGGCTACCCATTAATGGTGTAGGGGCAAAAAGCAAGAGCAAATCCAAGTCTCAGGAGAATTCTGCTGCAGAGGGGTGGAGGGTAGAATGGTAGGGAGAGAAAAGAGGGCATTGGACCCTGTGGTCCATTGGGGGGGAGGTCACTTTGGCTGTGTGGAATCTCAGTGGGCTTAGAAGCCTAGTAAAGCCTTTCAAGGCAAGAGACCCCTGAGCAGATGGAGACAGGAGTGGAAAGGCATCCAGCCTCTTCAGAGGACCACTCAGAAACCAGTGTGGCTAGAGGAAAGATGATAAGCCTGTGTGCCAAGTGATATTTTGTCTTTGTCCTGGATACAAGATGAATGACATGATGGAGGAGAAGCTTTAAAGAGAGTTCCTGAAGCCTGATTCTTCTCTCATTCCCCTCCCTCCTTCACCACTGGCACTCACTTCCCCTACTCCACTGAAACTGGTCTCCCACAAAGACCTTCTCCTGACAAAAGCCAGTGTGGTCTTGCCTCAGGCTTCACCCTGTATCACCTCTTTGAAACTCTCTGTTCACTCAGTTTTCCTTAACATCTTCTGGGGCTCCTCCAGCCTCTCAGGCTCCACCTCTGTGTCCTTTGGTGACCTATTCCACCCCACCCCAGAAAAGAGGGTATCCGCTGAGACCCACTCTCAGACCCTCTCTGCATCTGGCTTTGCAAGCTCATCTCCCTTCACTCTCCCTTCTGTGCTGACAACTCCTAGATCCACCTATGGATCCTAGATCCAGCCCCTGCCTGACCATATCCTGCTCCTAGAGAGGATCTTGCCTGCCCCTCTGTCATTCAAGCTCATCATCACCCCTAAGAAAACCTGCTTTCATATTCCAACTTCCTCTCTCCTTTAATGGCCTGCTCCCACTAGCTTCTCCACACTACAAGTCACCTGTGATATCCCCTCTCCCTAACTCCCTATCATTTCAACTCAGCCAGTGTTTACTGAGCATCTACTACATGCACCATATTACATCAATAAATGCCTGGATTACAGAGTAACTTATTTTTCTGAAACAAGCCTCAGATTCACCCCTTTTCTTCCTCCCTTTCCCCATAATCCATTTTCTCCTTGAACCACTTGTAGTTTCTTGTATTTTTCTGCCAACTGGATTCCCTACCCCCAACCCTCTCCCACGTCCCATGGCAGAATGGTCTTCTTAAAACCTATTCTCACCATGTTACACTCTAACTCTTAAGACTGTCTGTAATCTGTGCCTACTCTACATGCCCAACCTTGCTCCCACAATTCTCCTTAGTTCTAGTGACATGAAGCCCCCCGCAAGCCCCACATTCCAAGTCACTCCCTACTTCCATGCCGTTGCTTATGCTGTACTTCCTCTAGACCCGCCCCTTCCGGTCTTCACTGCTGTTCTGTCAAGACCTGGGATAAGTTCTGCCTCTTCCCCCTGCTGCCCCAGGCCACCCTTTACTCACAGACACAGGATCACATGTGTAGCATGTACTTGACCACAGCACTTGTGTATACCCTATGTCATCAGATTGCTCCAGCCGAGGATCCAAAGCTCACTGAATAAATAAAAATCTCCCCCATACAAGGGCAGAGATGTCTTCAATGTCACTGTGCTTTAAAAACCCTTGCTGTTCAAAATTAAAAAAAAATAAAAAAATAAAATAAAAACCCTTGCTGTTGGGCGGGAAGAAGGGGGAGTTCAGCACCAGGGGACATCAGACGGGAGATTCCTGTCCTAGCCCCAAAGACTCTGTCCTCATCTCTCTCCCCCTCACCATGGCGGCTGCGATCTCTTCCGGGCTGTCCCCATCCAGATCAAATCGGAAGGTCACCATCTTGCTATTGTGAGTCTGTAGCTGGCACTCAACCACTCTGTCATTCTGGTCTGAGACCTTCAGATTCAAAGTCAGCAGAGGGGAGGATGTCAGGCCCTCTGTCCTCATCACATGTCCCCACCCCACTCCAATCAAGTGGCAGTGGCCACATTGGAATTGGAGAGAAGCAGACTCTGTCCCCAAACTCTGGTGTTAGAAACGAGACTGGCTGCCTCTAGGGTACCAGTCACATACTGCTCTCCCCCTTTTTTTTGGCTGACCTCCCTTCCCCCCTGGCAGTTTCCCTCCTGGTCCTGTAGGTTATTCCCCATCCCCTGTGCCCCTTTCTTACACTAGTGACCCGCAGCCGGGATCGTGGTCTGCGTCGGAGATTTCTCCCTGGGGGTCTCCTCATGCGTCCCATCCCTTCTCCCACATCACTAAGGCCTGACGCTGCATCTGAGGCATAGCTGGAAAATGAAAGGAGATAGGAGTGTCAGAGTGGACACTGGGACCCCAGAGCGCCATATGTCTCACTTCAGCACCCCAACTCCTACCAGAACCTACCTGTCTCCTGGGGAAAAGTCACTGCCAGGGCCAGAACGTGGAATGGATAGGGCAAAAGCCTGAAATAGGAAATGGGTTCATGAGGTCAGAGGACGATAATCATTGGGATCCAGGGCAATGGGGTCAAGGGTGCTGGGGTACTAGGCAGAGGGAATTAAGGAAGATGAGGACAGAGTGATGGATTTCCAGGGACATGGGGCGAGGTCATGGGGTTGGGTTTCACAAGGAGAAAGATAGGTCATAGGCTTGGACTGGCTGGGAGCCCCCCCACGTGACCCCCTCTCACCGAGGGCAGGCAGAGATGGGACTCAGCGGGGCTGGATGGCACCCCCCCAGGGAGCTGAAAGGCAGGGTCTGAGGCATCCAGGAAGCCGGAGGAGCTGAGGTAGCCATCAGTCTCGCAATCCGCTGGTGGGGGAGGGAGGGGATCAAAAAAGGGGAAGTAAAGGGGACTGGTGGCTAAGCAGGGGGGCTGCTTGAGCAAGGAGGGGCCTGGAGCTGTGGGAGTTCTTTCCCAGAAGGAACTTCATGGCTAGATGTGGAAGGCCGGGTAAGTGACGGTGCTGCTGGATTGAACTTCTGGGCAGGTGGGGGGCAGAGGCCAAGGGTTCTGGGACCTAGGTCACATCCCAAATCCCACAGTCAGGGGTGACTTACAGGTGGTAGATGAGTAGGAGGCATGGCGGAAGAGGAAAGGCTGGTGCTGGTCTGCCTCTGGCTCCTCAGGCTCAGGGGGGAAGCCGCTGGGGGGACCAGGAGTCATGGGGACAGTTGCTGGTGGGGGTCCTGGTGCAGGGGGGAGGGCCTCCAACTCCCTAGCTTTGCGCAGCTTCTCACGCTTTCGCTGGATGGCAGCAACTCGTTCACGTACTGCACGGGCCACTGGCTGGTAATCAGCCTCGCAGACTAAACCCAGGGCCACCTGGAGTGAAGAGGGTGAGGAACACAGTTTGAGGTGAGGACTCTGCTCAAAGACACGTCAGGACACCTTCTTGGGGCCTCCAGAGTATTTCTCCAGGAGAAAGGGCACTAACACTCATTGATTAGGCACTGTGCCCATTAACTGGCAACTCTTTACATCACCATCATTAAATCCTCCCAACAACTTTCTGAGGTAGGTCTTAGCTCCATTTCAGACATACGTAAAGCTGTGACTAGTCCATGGTTAGCTAGTAGGTCCATTGCTCTGAGGGAGCAAGGGGGAACGTGTGGCAATATCTGGGGACATTTGTAGCTGTCACAACACAGTACTATTGGCATCTAGTGAGTAGAAGCCAGGGATTCTTCTCAGCATCCTATAATGCACAGGACAGTCCCCCAAATAAAGATGGCAATAGTGTCACCATCAAGAATCCCTGTAAGTAATGGATCAGATCTGATCCCAGGTCAGGTGTGAGCTGTGCTAAGGAGACCTGCTCTCATGCCACATTTCAAACACATTCTCAGGTTCCTGACCCAGACCTACCATAGATGATCCCCACCCTCTCAACTGCCGTTTTTCTTTCTTTCCTTTTTTTTTTTTTTTTAAGATTTTATTTATTTATTTGAAAGAGAGCGCACAGGCAGGGGGAGCAGGGGAGGGAGAAGTAGGCTCCCTGCTGATGAGGGGCTTGATCCCAGGGCCCAATGCCCCTCAACTGCCATTTTTCTATCAGGAATCTCATACTAGGGCACCTGGATGGCTCAGTGGGTTAAGTGTCTGCCTCAGTGGGTTAAGTGTCTGCCTTCGGCTCAGGGCATGATCCCGGAGTCCCAGGGTCTAGTCCTGCATCAGGCTCCCTGCTCGGCGGGGAGTCTGCTTCTTCCCTCTGACCCTTCCCCCTCTCATGCTTTTTCTCTGTCACTCTCTTTCTCAAATAAATAAATAAAATCTTAAAAAAAAAAAAAAAAGAGGGGGGAATGTCATACTCTCTTCCTCCCTGCACCCACTTCCGGCCTTCCTAAACCAGCTCTGCATCTTCTACTTCCCAGGTATGCCTCTTATGGTCTGGAAGCTTCTGTTCATCATCTCCTTATTCATCTCAAGGACAAGCTTCACTATGCATGTAAAGAAGGTGGGGTGGGGTGATCTGACTTAAAATCTGAACGGCCTGAGTTTAAATCTAGCTCTGCCGCTTACTCGCTGAGGACCTTGGACAAGATATTCAACCTCTTTGAGCCCTCCATCTCCTCATCAGTACATCAGGATAAAATCACTCCATGCAGGGTTGGTAACAACAGTCGAATGCATGTGAAAGTGCTCTAAACCATGTACAAATGGGGGATTATTAAAGAGCTCCAACCATGTGCCAAGCACTGTCAGAGATAGAAAAATCAACAGAACACAGTCTCTGCCCTCAAGGAATTTTATAGTCTAGTAGAGGAGAGAGACAGGAATGTCTCCTGGTATAAAACAAGACCGACGGTGGTGGGTCCTGTAATGGAGAACCTGTTGAAGTGGAAAGAAGCATTTAATTTTGACTCTAGAGGGAACAGGTTTCCTGAAATTCATGGTTCTGAGCATGGAGGAAGATGGGGGGGGGGGAGACGACAAGGTGGGGGAAGGATAAAAAAGAGAAAAATAATTAGATAAATTGGAGAAAAGAGCATTCCAGGAAAATTGGATCAGCAGGAAGTAGAGCAAGGGAGGCTGGAGGACCCCAGGCTTGATCTGGAAAAGGAAATCTTCAGCGAGTCTGCACACTGGGTGTGTGTGTGGGTGTGTTAAGGCGGGAGGGGCAAGGGGGTACTTACAAGACACCCTGAGAGGGCTGAGCTGGGTGCCTCTGCCACCACCCCCCCCCCCCCCGCCCCCCCCCCCGCCCCCCCCCCGCCCCCCCCCCCCCCCCCCCCCAAGCCCAGCCGCAGGGCAGTCTGTCCTCTGCTCACCATCTCCTGCGCCACCTCCTCTGCCGCGTCCCGGCCCAGCTGGAACAGGAACTCTATGGCCTGGTTGTCCCGTGGGCGCCCCCCGCGCCGCGCGTCCTCCATGCGCAGCCAGAGCTTGAGGCCGGGCTTCTCCCCGTCGTCCTCCTCCGCCAGCTCCACGTGCACGCCGCGCTCCTCGCGGAAGAAGGCGTGAGCCAGGAGGTCCTGGATGGTGAACCTGAGGGCGGCGCGGGTGAGCCGAGCCTTGCCGCAGCCCGTCCCCCACCCCCAGTCTCCCCCAACACACACCCTGCCCCCTCCACCCTACCTCTCGTTCTTATCCGTGCGGATGCAGCCTTCAATGATCTCCTTCACCTCGGGCATCTTCACCTTGTAGAAGCTGTTCGGCTTTGTGCCCTGGAGGAAAGGGGTTGCATGAGGCCTCGCGCCCCAGCGCTCTGCTTGCCCCCCATCCCGCCCGAGGCAACAGGGCGTGCAATCCTAAAAGCACCGCGACAGCTACTAGACGGTTTGATTTCAAATCTCCGTCCCCCCATGTATCGACAGTATGACCTTGAACAAGTCTCCCTGTGTGCCAGTTTTCCCATTTGTAAAGCGCAGGGCAGAGAAGAGGCCCTCCCTGCTCACCCTGCGGGTGAAAGATCAGATGTGAAATCGTTTGTAAACTCTAGGGAGCGCTACACACATTATTATTCTAAACAGCTAGTACTGGGGCGGGGGGCGGGGGGGGGGCGTGTGTGCATCCAATACCCTTCAGTGTTTACCAGAGCATCTTCGTGCCTAGCCTGTTTACTTTAAGGGAAACGGCATTGACCGCGGGGCTGGTTGGGGCAGGAAAATGGGAGGTGACCTGCAATTCTCTGTCCTCCCCACCCCCTCTCACCGAAGTGACCTTGCGGTAGATTTGGGCGGCATTCTGGCACTCGGAGTAAGGGTACTCTGAGGTGGCCATCTCCAGCATGCACATGCCAAACGCGTACACGTCCACGGCCTCGTCGTACTTTTCCTCGTACATCTCAGGGGCCATGAACTCCGGGGTCCCTGTAGGATCCACAGCAGGCATCAGGCTACAGAGCCTTCCTCTGGCTTCGTCCCTCCTCTTGGGCGTACCAACAGCTAGCCAGGGGGTGCGGGGAGGGGGCAACCTGGAGAGTTCTGAAGTGATAGTGACGGACACTTCCCCACTGTGTGTGTGTTGGGGGTGGGTGGAAAGGATGCTATAGGTCTCCCCATGTTCCCCATGCTCTTCTAACTCCGTGCAACTCAAAGGGCCCTGCTGGGAAGAGAGGGCCCCCAGGCTCTCTTCTGACGCGGATCGGGGGGAGGGGGGGATAGCAAGGATCCTGGAGGGACTAACCGATCACGCTCTTGGCAAAGGAGGCGCGCTTGAGCGTGGCCAGGCCCAGGTCGCCGATCTTGACGGAACCTGAAGGGCCCGTGATAAAGACGTTGTCGCACTTGAGATCCCGGTGCAGAATGGGGGGTACCCGGGAGTGTAGGAAATGAAGCCCCCGAAGGATCTGGCGGCTCCAGCGCTGAAGGACTCGCGGCTTCATCTCGCGGAACCGCCTCAGGTATCTGGGGGAAAGGCACGTAGCCAGGGTCGCGGCGGGGACACGGAGGCGGGGGAGGGGACCCCCGCTGGGAAGTTCCCCTGGTCCCACTGGCACCACCGCCTACACATCTTCTGCCAGCATTATTCTAGCTCAGGTCCTCGCCGCGCTCCAGAGAGAAACTGAGTCCGGGGCGTGGGAGCTAGCCGTGAGAGTGCAAAACGGGTCCGGCAGTAAACTTGCAGGTAGGGCTGCGCCAAAGGGGCTGGGGAGTGCGGGAAGGGATGACTAACCGCCCTGGGCGTGGGGGAGGGCTTCAGAGAGGAAATAACTTTTATGTTGCGTCCTGAAGAATGAGTAGGGGTTCAGGGGTGAAAAGGGAAGGGATGGAGACTTTCCAGGCAGAGGGGACACTGTGCTGAAAGGCATGGAGACAGCGACAGGGCAGGGTGGGAGGAGGTCCTGGGAATTCGGTTCCTGAGGAATCTAGGTTCAAGATGAGGCTAAGTCCTAAGGACTCTGTGAGTAGGTTAGAGAGTGTGGGCTTTAACCTGAGGGTGGTGGGAAGCCTTGAAGGGGTTTTAAGGAATGGAGAGATTCCCCAGACTGCAGGAAGATAGGATAGATTGGAAAGGTGAGGGCAGAGTTGGGGAAGGCCCGAGAGGGCACTGCTGCAGGGCTACAGACCAGTGAGGTGGCAGTGGATGGAACTGGGAAGGCAGAGTGGGGAATTATAAGGAGGCCTTGGAGACATACTGACGGGGGAAGGCGGATGCACAGAATGGAGATAAAGATGGCATCTGGGGAGATCGGGTTTTGGCTGGCGTGCTGGGTGGACACTGCCATTCAGTAAGGCAGGGATACAGTAGGGACGGGTGAGAGGTAGCAAGCCTGGTTTTGGACCTAAATATAGAGTTTGAGGAGCGTGGGAGAGGTTCCAGAAGCAGTGGGGACCTCCCACCACCAGCTCTCCCACCAACCAACACTACCACCAGGCACAGAGCTCACGTCTTCAGGGTGCCGGAGGTCATGAGTTCGGTGACCAGCACGATGCAAACCTGGCCCCTCAGCACTGACTTCCACGAGTCATAGAAGCGGACAATGTTGGGGTGCTGCAGCCCCTTGAGCATCTCCACTTCCTCAGAGAATCGCTGCCGCTCGGCTCGAGACAGTTTCCTAGTCTGTGGGGTAGGGGACGGGGGTCAAGTTCACGACAGGCTCAGGACTCCCACGGAGAGGAGGAAGGGGCACATGGGGAGGGGCTGGGGGAGAGGTGAGGGTTAGAGCCCAAGGAGGAGGCTAGGTCATCACTTGCCCAATGGGCTGTATACCTCGAATTCTCGATCCGCCCCCTCAGGCTGCTATAAGGACACACCCATCCCGGGCCTGGGGCCACCCCTGGACCCTCCGCTGGACACAAGGGCCTTTATGCAGCCCGGTCCAGGAGCCCTGAGCTCAATAGCGCCTTTGTGGCCTCCCGGGCCAGCCGTGGGGTGGGAGGGGATGCCCCAGGGCTGGCAGTGGGCAGGCAGCAGGCGGGCAGCAGGCTGACAGCGGGCAGAGAACTGGGGCCTTCAAGGGGGTTGGCCCCGGAAACCGGGAACTGCTAGATCCAGACTGGAGGCAGGAGGGCTGCAGAGGGAGTTACAGAGAAAGATCCAGGACCAGGCACCAGGAGACCGCCCCCTGCCCCATGGCTGTCCCGCCCCCTTCTCATCACCACCCCACCCCCCATTTGGCCACCTCTTCGTGCCTGGCCTAGAGCCTGGGGCTTGGCATTGGCAGGCACAAGGGGCGAGCCCAGTGCCAGGGCTGGAGGGGAGGACCCTTACCCAGATCTGCCCCCCAGTTAAATCCAAAGCTGCTGGCCCAGACTTAACTGGGTCTTCCCTCCATGGAAAGAAGGTCCTTCACACCAACATCCCCCTAAAGCCTGCTGGGTTCAGTGCCTTTGGGTCTGGGAAGGGAGAGCCCAGGTAGACAGTGGGATGAGGAGCAGGACTGGACTCAGGCCAGGGCTGGAGCTGTCTGTCTCCCCCCTCCCCAGCTATGGAGAAGTCTAGAAGTCTGACTGCTCCAGAAGGGGCCTGGGAGGGCCCCATCCTGCCACCACCGCTCTAAATCTTCTGGAAGTGGAGAGGATCCTGCCCCAGCTCCTGGCCTCCATCATCCCAGCCTCCTACCCTGCAAAGATTCAGGGTGAAGGAGGAGGAGAACCAGAGTCATACTGAGGGTCTCAAGACTAAGAGGAAAGGGAAAGGAAGAGATAGTAACCACTGCAGGAGATTGGTGGGCCAGTCACCCCTCAGATCTGAACTGGCTCCCTACCCGATTTTGCATCGTATCTTCCAACTCTCAGGGTTGAGTATAGAGACTTTAAAGTTAGAATGTCCAAAACTCGGGGCGCCTGGGTGGCTCAGTAATTAAGCATCTGCCTTCGGCTCAGATCATGATCCCAGGGTCCTGGGATTGAGCCCCACATTGGGCTCCCTGCTCAGCGGGAAGCCTGCTTCTCCCTCTCCCACTCCCCCTGCTTGTGTTCCCTCTCTCTTGCTGTGTCTCTGTCAAATAAATAAATAAAATCTTTTTTTAAAAAAAGTCCAAAACCCATAAGGAAGCCACCATACACCCTCTGCCTCAGTTTATCCTTCTGCAGCCCAGAATCAGCCAGATCCATTGATCATGAGAGCCAAGGGGAGTGGGCAGGAGTGTCTGGACATTTGACTGGAAAGATAGATCTCTCCCTTGCTGCCGTCCCCCAGATTTCTCATCCCAAGACCTCCAAAGGGTCCCATCCCGAGGTGCCACAGAAGGGCGCCCAGCCGCACCTGCAGCTCACACCAGGCCACCTCCACCGTGGTGTCAGTGTCCAGCCCTCGATACACCGTCTTGAACGAGCCACGTCCAATCTCGATGTCAAATTTGAGGTATCGGCCGTCCGGGGACGTTGCCACTGCCTGGGTCTCCGTATCCTCCTTTTCCTCCTGCTCCCGCTGCCGCTCCCGAGCCGCGGCTTCGGGGACTGTCGGCGGATCCCGGGGCCCCCGGCCTCCTGCAGAGCCCGCGAGCTCTGGACGCGCGGAGTCTGCAGCCTTCACGGGGTCTCCCCCGGTCCACGTGCCCTCGGGGGGCTCTTGACAGCTAGGCGGTGGGCTCCTCGCGGGGCCAGGACCAGCGGAGTCCGGAGGATCAGGGGGCTCCGGAGCGGGTGAGGTTGGCTGGCACCAAGAGCTCAGCAGCCCCAAGTCGACTGAGCTGCGGCGGCTGAGACGGGAAGAGCGCGGCCGGGGCTCAGCCTTCCCGGAGAAGCGGCGCGCCCGGCGAGGAGGGGGCCCAAGGCGGGGCGGACCGGCGGCGGCGGCGAGAGGCGGCGGGGGCCGTAGGGCCAGGTCGGCCTCCGCCTGGGACATGGGGACCGCAGTCTCGGGGGTTGGGGGTGCCAGCATGAGGAAGGGCCGGCGCCGCAAGGCAGTAAGCCGGGCGGCTGGAGAGGCGGCGGCCTGACAGGCGGACCGGCTGGGTGCGCAGCGCTCTGGCTGAGCTCCTGGGGCCCCCAGTCCCCGGCTCGCCCTCCCCGCAGCCCCGCCCCGGCCCCGCCCCCCGGCCTCACCGCCCCCCCCCCCACCAGGGCCGCCCCCTCGGAGCTGCCAGCCGCGCGCGCGCGGAGCCGGGTGCGCAGCCCCTCACCTCAGCCGCCCCGCCCCCGGCCGCAGGCCCTCCCCTCCCTCGCCTCCAGGCGCACCCGCCTGCAGGCTCATTCCGAGGCGGACCGGGTGCGAGACGGAGGTGTGTCTTCCCGCACTGAGGGCGCAAACCTGTTTGGGAGCGGGGGGTGGGGGAGGCACGATGCTGGGACTGGGAGAGGAAACGTGACCGCGGCTCTCGGGCCCTAGAAAGGGGGGTGGTACAAGGGAAGGTTACCACCGGCCTGCACGCCCCAGATAAGGTAGCGCCACCCCCTCCTGTTTGCCCGGGGTAGCCCCAGGCCGACAAAACATAGGTCAGAGGAACGGTCTAGTTTTCTCCCAAGCCGCTGTCCCTTTAGGCTGCACAGGGATGGGTGTGCGCACCCCAGGGCAAGCCCCTCCCCCAAGCCAAGGACCCGGTCACCCATACCCTCCACCTCCCCTACCTTGGCCGCAGCCTGGCCCTGGCCACAGTAGCTGTTTTTGCTATGTGGGCTCTCCTTCCTCCTTGTTTGCCAAAGTTCCCAATAAACCAAAGTCCATATCCGGTTTACACCCCTTCAGCTCCCCTTGGCCTCAACTACCCCACCCAGACCAGAAGGATGGAGGGAGAGGCTTCAGAGTGGTTCAGGACTTTCATGCGGGGAGATGGTGAGGGAAAGGGAAGCCATTAAGTTGCTCCAATTCAGAGAAAGAAAGTCCGTCCCCAAGCTGTGTTCCATCAGCACTCCCCCACACAGCCCACCCAGCAGATGTAAAACCACAGGCTCACTGGAGCCTGCCAGCACTGGAGGACCTTTTCATTTACAAAGGACAAAGGCCTCTCCCCTCTCCTAGGCTGGGATTCACTCAGGGGGCAACGCTTCGCAGCTCTCCCCATGCCCATTCCAGTAGTAACTTCCAACGGCAGGCAGGCAAGTGGGGTTGAGCTTTTTAATATCATAAATCAGTGTCCAGCCTGGTCTCTCACTGCCAGGCCCCTTCCTGGGCCTCCTATCTTCATATTGCCTGGAAGGCTGCCTGCAGCCAGGGCTTCTCCCATCCCCTAGGAAGGATCCAGCACCAGCCTGAGAGGGGAGGCAATAGCAGCTAAGGGGGTGGGAAGGGGGAGAGACAGAAGCTTGTGCAGGCGCATGTGTGTATGTACTTACATGTGTGAACACATGTGGAGTTAAAGGTTTACAGACCCTGGCTCAGGGACAGTCTAGGACGGGAGAGGAGGTGGGGCAAAGAGAAGCACATCTCTTCTCCCCGGCGCCTCAGCCTCAGCCTCACCCTTCCCCAGAGACACACACACGGAGTAAGTGGGAAGCCTCATCCCTGGACTGGGGCCCTTTTGAGTCTGGTGGAGTCACAGATCCCGTCTGTGGGATCACTGGGTCTGTCTCCCTTTGAAAGCCCTGGAAGGGTGGGAGGTAAGAAGTAAAAGGAGACAGGTGTCTGCTAGAAGAACTTGACGCCTCGGCCTTCGCTGACGGTGATGATCTCAGCCTTATGCTCCTGCTGTAGCGCCTGCAGAGCCCGAAGGAGGGTTGCTTCATCCAGCCCGTGGAACTCTGGATAGGGAGAGGTGGGCAGGCAGGGACACTCAGCTTCTGGGGGCCCAAGGCCCCTGAGGAGAAGAGTCTAGCCGGAAGCTGAGACTTCGAGGCTGGGGGGCCGTGTGCCATCTATACTGCGGCAGCTGCCTCAACCCTTCCTGGGAACTCCTCAGAGTAAGGGGTGAAAGAAAGCCTGAGTCAGCATGAAATGAGAGTTCATGCTTATTCTCCCCTTCCAGGTTCTTCTGTCAGACTCAACCCTCACATGTATCCCCCACCCCCATGCATGTGTCTGCTGTACAAGAATGACACCACCTGCTTGTGGGCCACAGAGTGGGGGACAGTGAAGCCTAGGAAGGTCAAGGTCCTTGTCACTGGATTCTGACCCTAGTTGCACACTGGTACCCATCAGGAGCACCTGTCCTAACACAAAGAAGTGTAGCCATACCTCTAACCAGGAGACTGTTAAAAGTCCAGCATGGGTATCTGCCTTTTCCTAGTTAAAAGGAACAAGGCTGGGAGCCAAGGGCCAGCTGAGTATCTGGAAATATGGCAAGATACTGCAGGGAGAGGTGAGAAGCAGGTGGCAAGTCCTAACAGGTTCGCACACCTCAGCCCCTATGGGGGCCTACCTCTTAAGTCAGGGAGCTTGCTTTCTGAGGAAGCCTCCAGCTTTGCCCAGCATGAGTGGTGGGCTGGGCAAGGCTGCAGCACTGAAGTCATGGGGTGATGGTGGGAGTAGCAAGCAGAGGCCTGCAGGGCAGGGGGGAACAGCTAAGAGCTCTAAACTTTGTTATGGCAGCCAGGGCCTGGCAGAAAGGGGAGGTGCCCTTTTTTCCCCAGCTGAGATTGGAACTTTTGGTGATCCTGGGGATCAGAATATGAAGCCAGAGATAAAAGAGCTAAGAATATATTTACACTATGTAAAAATCAAACAGTATACAAATCCTTGCCTGGCCAGAAACCAAAGTATTTAAAAGGCCTGGGGGTGGGGATGGGGGTGTTGGCCCAATCCCTTCAGCTGATGCCCACGAATCTTGAGCCCTCTATAAGTATAAAGGGTGAAAGAAAGGCCCGTCTCAGCAAGGAATGAGATTTTCGGCTTAATCTCCTGCCCCAGCTCCTCATTCGGCATCTACACCAGTAATTCTCAACTTTTCATGGGTCACAGATGCCCTTGAAAATCTTTTAATATAGACTCTATTCCCTAGAAAAATGCACATACATCCCCACAGACAAAACCTGGGAGTATTTTGCATATAAATTCAGGTGGTTTAGGGAAACCTTGGACATGGGTTAAGAGGCCTTGTATCATGTAGTATTTAGAATTCAGAGGCAGGGATGGGAAGTCTAACGGTCAAAAAAGGACTGGAGAGGATTCAGATGACAAAACTGGGGGGAAGGGAGAAGCATTACCCTCATCCTCTGTGTCGTCCCCATTGGTCAGTTCATATAGGGTGAACACGGAGTTGTTCTGGCCACTCCTGGAAACCTATGGACACAGAAAACAGGCATTGAATAAGGACGGGAAATCTCCTGGGAGAAGGTGAGCTCACCAGCTCCACCTATCTGACCCAGGAATGGCACCTATTCCCAAACCCAGGCTCACTGTCACCCCAGCAGGAGTGGCCTAAACACCGCTAACCCCACAGGTGCTATATTTATATGTGTACACACATACACGGAACCACTAAACCACAGGTCTTCACATGTCTGAGCAGTGACCTCTCATTCTGTTTCCTGTTCAGGAATAGGTGGCATGAGTTTGTTATATTTGGGTTGTTGATGCTTCTTCCCCTCTTCTCTCCCCTGGGAAAGTTTAGGGCTTGTGGTGCAGAGAGTTTGTCCCCACACCCACACCGGTTCAGAATGTCTCATTCATATGGCAGACAACCCCAAAGGGCGCAGAGGGGGAAGGGCCCCAGGCTTTTTTTTTTTTTTCTCCTTCCTTTCCTCATTTATCTTCTGTGGCCAGAGACTCCAGCCAACAATAGTACTCATGGTTCCCAGCACTCCATTCTCCAAACATGGCCTCATGTAGCCTCTCGCCTCCTACAGTCAAAGGCAGGGAAGTTCTATACAGCCAGGGAAATTGAGCCACTGAAAGAGGCTTGCCTGGAAGACGTATACTTCCTCTTTTTGCCCCTTCCCACTTTGCTCAGTCTAGACCTGGGAGCACCAGGTATCTGCTGAACATAGATACGATTCTCTGCCATGGGTCACCATGGCAGAATAGTCTCACCCACTGATAGATGAGCTTCCCCCATTCTTCTGGCCTTCGCCACATGATCAGGAAGCTAGACTTGTTCTTATCCAACCACTCCAGGTTCCCTGTGAAACAGATACTTATGAAAGCATCTTATGCTAAGAAGGGACAGAAGGCAAAACCAAGGTGGAACACAGTGGAAGAGACTCAGCTTTCAGGAACGGAAATTCAAGATCTGTTTTATTATTACCATCTGCAATGCACCAATTCTCCTTCTACCTCTCTCCAGGTCTCAGAACACAGATGGAGAGATTTCAATGGTGAATACCAATAGGGAAAAAGGACCCGGGGAATTGGACTATCTACTGTACAGAACACTATGGGCTCCAAGCCAGGGGAGAGAAAAACGTTGTTAAAAGCGAATACTTGTGGGGCACCTGGCTGGTACAGCTGTGGAGTGGGTGACTCTTGATCTTGAGGTTGTGGGTTCGAGCTCCACATAGGCTATAAAGATTACTTAAAAATAAAATCTTAAAGGGGCGCCTGGGTGGCTCAGTCGTTAAGCGGCTGCCTTCAGCTCAGGTCATGATCCCAGGCTCCTGGGATCAAGCCCCACATCGGGCTCCCTGCTCAGCGGGAAGCCTGCTTCTCCCTCTCCCACTCCCCCTGCTTGTGTTCCTTCTCTCGCTTTGTTTCTCTCTGTCAAATAAATAAAAAATCTTCAAAAAAATTAAATAAATAAAAAATAAAATCTTAAAAAAAAAAAAAAAAAGGCAAAAACTTGTGCCAATCTGCCCTCAGGAAAACCCCAAGCAGGAGGAAAAATAAGGAAATCTGAGGACCTGAACCCACCTTTCTTCCTTAGTTCCTCTAATACAACCTGGATTGATTCCACAGGGAGCTTCCCTGGTTTAAAGTTAAGGGAAGGGCACTGATGGACTGAGTTGGGTGGGATAAAAATTCTCAGGGCCAGTGTCATGTTGAAAACCATCTGTCCCCTTCCTCTCCCTCCCACATACATATATGTGCAATTCCCCAACAGGCTATAAATTGGCATTTCCTGGATACTGGGGGGAGGAAGGGAAAAAACTAGTCCAATTAAAGGGAAGAGCTTTAGAAATGAACAGTACTATCATCTGTCACCCTCTGTCTTCTCTCCTTCCTTCAGACTTTCTCCACAGATACTTTAGGTATGAATCAGGCAGCAAAAACAAATGACCTTTACTTCCTGGGAGGAAGAGAGTAGGTGGAGAAAATTCCTAAAGGTAGTACCAGAGTTTGAGCTTCACTCAGTAAGAGGACAGGAGATTCAGAGTCAAAAAGGCTTGGGTTGAAAAGCTTGGGACTTGGCTTCAGGGCAGAGATTCTAAGACCTGAATGACACCTGGGTACTTGTCACTGGCTAGGACAAGAGGGTTTGAGGCTGCATTTGCATTGGGGTTTGGGGATGAAATGGAAGTCAGCTAACACATACTAGCTCTTTCCCAAGTCCAGTTTGGGTGGGAATCTGCCTACGGTGGGTGAAGCGGGGTGTGAAATCTGGGCATGTGGGAAAGCGTGGAAGTGCATGTGTGTGGGCTGTGGAAGAGCCTGAGGGAGGATACGCTGTAGCTTCACGTTGTTGAAGAGCGGGCTCTCCTGAGCTTCCATCACCGTCATGCTGGACTGTTTGTGCAGGCGGCAGAAGGACAGGACCAGCGAGCACCAGGCGGCCAGCTGCTTCTGCCGAGTGTCCACGTTCGGCTGCAACCTGCCGGGTGAAGGGGGTGGGGCGCAGAATTAGAGGGCGTGAGAGAGCGAGAGGCAGCACTTGCCGGAGGCGCGTCTGGGGGACAAAGTGGGAGACTGAGGGTGGTGACGACCGGGTCCTTTCTCCCCCTCCCCATCCGAAGCATCAGGGCTGAGCCCGGGGTCCGGGGCAGGGGAGGGAGGCGCAGCGGGGCTTCTCGGGGTCTGAGCCTCACGTAAAGAAGGGCGGGAAGCGATACTGCCACGGCCACTCGAAACTCATCGCCATTGTAGTAGCCCAGGAAACCCGGAACCTCCGGGCAAAGGACTTCCGGCCTCCGCTTCGGCACGTCCGGGCAAAAAGCACAGCAGAAAGGTTCCGGACGCCTCTTCGGAGAGGCGGGAGGGATGCTGCTGACCAGCCAGTCCCTTACCGTTATCCTAAAAATCCTTACCGTTTAGAGCCCCGAGAAGTCTTCTCATTCAGCTCTAGAGAAGGGCAGTGACTTCTCCAAAGCGGCACAGTTTGATAGTAGAACTGCCTAGGCTTGTTCCCCCTCTGCTCAGCTGCTTTTAATATTAACATCCGTGTCAGTTGCGTTTAACAAACACCTCACAATTCCCCAGTCTCTTCAATTGCTGTGTCCTTCGAGCGCACCGTTCCTTGGTCTCCTGCAGCACCCGTAGGAGCACATTTGTACCTTTTATCGCTGGAAAAGTTTCGGCTTCCATGACTCAGAGCTGCCCGCTTTGACCACAGCCATCTATCTCTCACGTCCTCACTTTTCTAGTGTCAAGTCCCCAGACCCATTTTGGTCTTATTTGACTCCTTACCCAGCCTAGACTACCCCATTCTGTCCCCTTGCTTGCCTACCTGCTGTCACTTAACAAATCAGGGTTGTTGTTCCTCTACCCCTCCCCTCACTCCTGCCGAGTTGTATTACTGGAAGAAAACCACAGAACATGCTGGCTGAGCCCCAGGTTCTCTGACTAACCTCACTGCTGGGCTCTCAGTGCAGCCCAGCACTGTCTTTTATTGACTCCCTGTCACATCCCTCCAGGTAACTCTTCAAATGTTTCCATTCATCAAGTCATTCCACCTGTCTCCATCTTCTTTCTCTCTGCAGAATTCCCTTCCTATTTTGTGAACTTGAGGCCAAGCCTTTGAACCTCCTGATCGTTCCTCCTCTGTCTGTCACCACACTTGATTCTTCCCACAAGAATTCCTTTCCACTTTTACGTCTTTCTTTTGGACTCAAAGGAAGAAGTGTCACTCTTCCTTTACAAGACCAACCCTTTGGCATATCTTCTTACCTCTCCTTTCCAACTGCCTCTAGGACTTCTTTGTATATCATCTTCCCTCTTTTCTTTTCCTCTGGCTCCTCTCCCCTAGTTGACAAACATGCTCAGGTCACCCGTATTTGAAAATATGTACAGTTTTCTTGACTTTGTCACACTCTCAATTTCCTATCTGATCTTTAACCTTTCCCCCACTCAAGTCCATCCTTCATTGTGCACAGTTCCCAATCTACCAAAGTGCCCAGCAAATATCTGTTGCATGAATGGATGAACCATTCAATTGATAATGTTCTTTCGAAGGGCACTATCTCCTTTGCTTCCATGGCACTGCTTTATCCTTGTTCTGCCACTGTCTCTCTGATCTTTCTCTTTGTCTCATTTCCCCCTCATTCTTTAAATGTGCGTATTTCCTAAGACTCTAACCTCAGCTTTCTTTTCAATACACCTTCTGTCTTGAGAACTTTAATCCTTTTCATGGCTTCACTTGGCATTTCTGTGCAAAACACTCCTAAATCTGTATTTCCACCACCACCACCACCCCTCCCATTTCTAACTCTCTGTGGGACATAAAAGCTTGTTCTATTGGCAGCTCATATTGTACATCCTTTTCTTCTTGCCAGCTCCTCTTCCTAATAGCCATTTTCTATCATTACTTCCATCATTGTCCTAGTAACTCAGATTCAAAGCCTGAGTCAGCCCTAACCTCTCCTCTCCTTCATTTCCAAATCCTGCTGATTCCCTCCCTTGTTTTTAATCATCTCTCCTACTTTTTATTTTCTACTTCCTCATTCATCACTCCTTTGGCCCATGTCCTCTTTTCTCAAGCCTGGAATATTACAATAATTTCCTAATTCACCCCTATTTTTTTACTCTCTTCCCTAGGGGAAATGCACTCCATCTTAAGGTCTAGTCATATACTAACTCCACAATCACCCTCCTGTGATCACACCTCAGCTAGATGTGACCCCTCATTTTTTTGCACTTAGATAACATTTGGTTTGTATCCCTTGCATGACTCTCATCACACACTCCATTGCTTTTGTTTGTATACATGTCAGCTGCCCTATTAGATGGAAGCCATTGAGAGCAGAAACTAGGCCTTATTTAACTTATTTTTCCAATAAAATATACCATACACAGTATCTTATACCAGCATGCCCTTGATGTATATTAGTAAAACACAGGAAGGCAAATATGGGCCAACAAGAGAACAGATATATCCCTGGGGAAGACCAATGCATTCATGGAAACAGAGGAAAGACTTATCTCAGGTGAAAACTTAAAATGCCCTAGGAAACAGACATGCCTCTAGAGAGACAGACATGTCCTGAGAAGAGAAGTCTGTCTCAGAGGATGAATAGATACATTCTAGGAAGCATACAGGTATATATCTATGGAATGGATGGGCATGTCCCAGGAAATGGATATGCATGTTCTCAGAGAGGTAAATATTTCAGCAAGGGGGCGGGGGGGGGGGGGGGGGGAGGAAAAGTCCCTGAAGAGGCTCCAGGTGCCATAAAGAATAAATAGGTGTCTTTATGGAGAACAAAGTTGTTCTCTTGTATCTTTGATGATCTGGAAGAACTGGAGGTTAAGGTCCTCTGTCGAACAACTGGGCCTCACTGTCTGGGGAACATGTAAGAGTGTATATGAAATAATGAGTTCAGAGACTAGGTATGTCCCTAGAAAGTGGGAAGGTGTCTTAAGGGAGTATCAGTATGGCTTAGGAAGCTGAGGGCTGACTTAGTTCCAGCTAAGAACTAGTGAGTGCTATGGAGATGACAGATGTCTGATTCCAGGGTCCAGTCTCCTCAGCTTTGAGGTTCTTCCAGATCATGTCCATCTTCTGGCTGTTAGCTCTAGTGGACACCAGGGGGCAGTGTGCTGCCAGGCTATAGGCCACACCCCCAGGGTCCAGGACAACATAGGATGAGGCCAGGGACCTGGAAGGGGAGTCCTGTGGTGAACTTAGTAGAGTAAGTCCCCACTGCCCTTGCCCTCAGTCCTGAGGTCCTTAGGGATGGACTCTTTTTGGTCATATCACGGTTCCTATTCCCAGGCCCTGGGAGTAAACTGAGGCATGAAGAAGAGGAAAATTCGGAGCTCCTGGGTGGTCCCCCTTCCTTCTTGCAGGAGTCACAGCAGAGATTCCACCCTTGCCCCTCCCCCCACACCTCCCCAGCTGCTGTCCAGACCGGAAGGGAGTCTCTTTCCTGTATGTTTCCTGGTGCTGGCTTTGGATAAGGACAGGAAAGGCCCAGCCTTGGGAGGAAGCAGTGGAGGGGGTGGCCTTCAGGTGGGGGGAGGGGGATAGTGGGGAGCAGGCAAGTGAACAAAACAGTGCTGCTATCCAGATTCTTCCAGCTCTGCGGCCCAGAGCTGTGAGAATGGCAGAAATTCTGGGATGGGGAGGGGACAGTACAAAAAAAAGTTTTATTTTGAAGATTACAGAACTTATGCCATGACACCACTGGGTTTCCATTTCCACCAGTCCAAGGATCTGTGGTGGGCATGGGAGTGAGAGAAGGAGGCAGGGCAGGGAGGGGAACAGAGACCTGGTGGTGGCAGGGAAAAGAAGTAGGATAAGATGGCTGCGAAGAAAAGCTCACACCACCCTAGGCCTGGGCTTCACTGTCTTTACTCCTCCACACCACAAGGGTGACGAGGAAAGGGATGAGGCAGATTGGGGCTATGATCATGGCCAGGAGCACATCCTCTGGGGGGTCTGATAAGGTGGGCTGCACCAGGGAGCAGTTGGCAAAGTGGATCTGGTGAGTCTCAAAGATGATCTCTTCTGCTCGGGGATTGGGGAAGCCCAGGTGAAATACTTCTGCAAAATGCTCCAAGCAATACTGTAGGTCGCTATAAGGCCTGGGAATAAGGGAAGACTAGAGTGAGTATGGGTTGGGCCCAGAGAGGGGAATGCCCCACACTCACTCAAGGCCCACCCACAAGGAGCAGGCCCCACCCCTGGCCCAAGCTGCCAGGCACTGCCCCTACCTGCTAATCATGGCCCAGTCGCACCAATCCTTGGGGATAGAGTCCATCTGCTCCTTATAAGATTGCCAGCAAAACTGGATAGTCCTCTCATAGTTCTCCATCTTGTCCTCTGTGGGCACAGATTGCTTCACACTGACCACACCCCTGCCCCTCCCTCCAAGCCCTCGGGTCCAGGTATTTCCACTGTTCCTGTCTTCAAACATGGCAAACACCAGGAGAGTCTCAGAAAGTTTTCCCAGGAAAGAGTCTCAGTTCAGAAAAATGTTAATGCCTTCCATGTGCCAGCCCCACAAGGACATCCACACACTTTTTCTGGGGTCTTCTAACCCACCTGTGAGGTGAGCCAGCTCAGAGCTGGGTGGGGGTCATGTGGGATGAGAGGGAGAAGGACCACAAGGAACCCCAGGAGAGAACAGAAGGGGGGTTTAATGGGCTGCCAATTGGGGTTGTGGGAAAGGGACCCTCCCCTCGACCTGGCTGTCCTCTCTCGTTGCCCTAGGCCACCCTCCCAGAGCTGTGGAATACACACCTTTTGTCTTCAAACTACTTTCAGTGGGAGGAACCTGAGCCAGGGACTCCTGGGGCTTCAGGACAGCTGTGAACAGAAATGGGAGAGGGAGGTGGGATGGCGGGATCTAAGCAGTGGAGTCTGGAGGAGGGATCTGAGACCCTAGGAAGTCAGGGCTACTTTCAGAAGAGAAAAAGGAATAATCCAGGCCCCCAAGGGGTGCCTCAGTGACTGGAAGAGAGGTCTGATACTAGCTCTCTCCCACTCACATCTACACCCCCAATCCTCTTCCTCCTCCCCAGCCCCAGACCTCCCAAGACCCCTCCGCGGGGCCCCGGCACCCCAGGTTCCTCCAAGAGGGAAGCAGCTCGCGCTGAGCCCTCACCGAAGTGGGGCCGGGGACGGTCCGAGGACAGCGCTGTCCCGCCCGCACCCCAGGGCCCGTTTCGGCCTCGGCCGTCCAGCCCCCCTCCCCTCCGGGCCTCCCGCGCCTCCCACCCGGGCCCCGGGGCGCAGCGCTCACCGCCCAGCAGGAGGAGGAGGCGGAGCGCAGCCGGTCGCCGGGCGCGGGTCGCAGGGAGCCGCGGGCCGCCGGCGGCGCGCTCAGCCCGGACCGAGGCCATCGCGCGGCGAGCAGGCGAGGAGGGGCGGTGGCGCTGAGCCGGGCCCGGGCGGGGGCGCCTATATCCCCGGCCCAAGCCCCAGGAAGCCGCGCCGCTTCCTCGCAGGGGCTGGGACGGCTGCGGCCACGTGGGGGGCGGGGGCGACGCCCGGGGCCGGCGGGCTGGAGGGGGAGTCGCTGCCCCACCCGGCCCTGGCGCCCGCCGCTCCCTCCGCCGGGTCGACGTTGGCCCACTCTGTCTTCTAGCTCACCCTGCGGGGCTGGACAGCTCCCCTCGTAACCCCAGAACCGGGATGCATTTCCTGGGCTCAGCCGCGTGGCGCCCAGGACTCGCCCGGGTCTCCGAGCATCCGCTCCCGGGACCCTATCGCCCTTTCTCCTTCGTTGCGGTGCCGAGGAAGGGGGTTAGCGACCTGCTCTCGCGGACCGCGAGGAGAAGGAAGGGACTGGGAGTTCAGAGGGCCTCTCCACGCCGCAGTATCTAAGGCAGGGGGTTGGGGCTGCCCTGGGCCGTGGGGGAAGGGGCGCCTGGAGCTGGGCTCAGAGTTCCCCTTCCCTGGGAACACCCACTGATGTCAGTCCGCCTGCCAAAACTGGGGAGGAGGAGATGAGGGAGCCAGCCCTCCAGAGTCGGGAGAAGGTCTGGGGATAGGGGCAGAGGGGAAACCAGAGTCCAAATACCCTCTCTTCCAGGCACCTTGTGGGGCCTGGATCCACAAACCTGGTTGGGGGGAAGGGCAAAAGTAAGATTACTTTATTCCTCCTAAGAAGGTGGCCACAAACCGGATTGGGGAGGAGGGGCAAAAGTTAAAGATTACTCCATTCCCAGGAAGAAGGTGGCCACTACTCTTCAAGGACAAGGTTGTGAGAAGGGAAGGGTTTAGAACCTACTATGGGTGACTTCATTCACAAAGTGGGTACGTTTTTGTTCCCATTTTACAGGGAAAAAAGCTAAAACTCAGGGAAAAGAGCCCAGAACTTGAGCTCAGAAGCTCTAAATCCCACTTCTGTCTTCCTGCTCCACAACCAGATAGCCCAGAATGACTTTGGTTACCTTGACAATCTGTTTCTCCCCATGTAAGATAGGGACATTATCCTCCATAAGCAGTAGTGAGGATGACACGTGAAAGGGCATTGCACTTAGTGGATGTTTCCTTTTCTTCTTTCTTAAGGACTTGCCTAAGGTCACACTGCTGGGAAGCAGCAGGCTGAGCCTGGGGCCCCAGGGGCCCTGACTTCTGCGACACCACAGCTGTCTCTGTGTCCTAAGCCAGAGCTTCATTAGCTTGAGGCAGCCGAGCAGCCCAGGAGCTGGTTTGGCCCTGATGCTCGGCTCCAGACACAGCTGTCAGCACTGAACTTTCCTAAATTACTCCCAGACACTGACCCCTGGACTCAGCTGCTGCTCTTGTCCCAGTTTACTGATTTCTGCCCACCACAAATTATCCTTCGTGATCTCTTCAAATCTTCACCTCAGGGTCTTAGGCTCTTGCATAATGGTCACTGAAAGCCTGTAGTCCTCCTCCATCGCTAGGGTCAAGAGGTTGCCTTAGTAAGGCATCTGGAAGAAGAAAGGAGGTGGCCCACTTGGCATGAGCCCCAAAGCCCTCCTGGTGATAGTCATCTTCTGCAATGTGCACAAAAGAGCCAGACAGCCTCAGAGTCATTTTAGGCCAATGACTAAATCCATTCGTGTCCTCCCACCCAAGATTGCCATTTTCAAGACGGAAACATGGTCAGGAGGGAGATTTCTGGTTGATGAGATGGGAGGGAGAAACATGGAAGGACAGAAAACAAAACCAGCCATTTCCACTGGGCTGGGGCCAGAAACACCTGAGCCCACTGTGAATTAGGACTGGGGTTGGGGTCAAGATGAAAGTTGACAAAAACAAACGTTGGGTTTTAAATAGGGCAGTATGGTATCATTGATAAAAACAAATAAGCAAGCACTGGTTAGGATTCTGAAGGCAGACTCTGTCTCTGTGTTGCTGTGTCATCTTGGGCCCGTCATTTCATATCTCTGGAGCTCAACAATTTCACATGACATTAGAGTCAAAAGGTAACATATAGGTGACTCCGTAGAAAGTGTTATCTTTAGCCTGGACATGGGGTTAAGTTTGCAACATGATGTGGAGGCCTCCTAAAGGGAGCTTGTTGTAGTCATTGCTGAACTTGGGAGTCTAAACCTTCCTGTTGGAAAATCTGGGAATTTTCCCTCCCCCTGATTTTCCTCTTTCCACTTTTCCTTACCAGTTGATTGGTTGGCTGTTTCATGGACCCCTGGGGGCATCCTGGTAACTGGGGGTCTGCTATTAGGGTCCTTTGGGGCTGAAAGGGGACCAGAGACCTCACTTTCCTCTTCCAAGTTACCATATAGAAGATAGTCCCATGTTGTGCAGCGAGGGGACAGAGAAGGGCTTCATCAGGGATAGAGGCTGGTTCTTTTATGGAAGTCCTGTTTTCCACCCCTGGGGTCCCCCTTCCCTTCCCTTCCTAAGCCCACTTCTGCCTTAAAATATATACTTTTTGCTATAAAAATATACTTTTTAATTGCAAGTAATACACAAGTATATACTCATTGCAAAATATTTAAACACAGAAAACTTTATACCCTCATTCCTTTCTCACTCACTTCCCTACATTTTTTGGACTTAAAAAAGCATAAATGGGATTTAATATCTCTGTTGTTCGGTGACTTCTTTTTTTACTTAATAATATGTCTTGGGCTTCTTTTCACGATAGCATATATAGATGTGCTTCTTTCCTTTTACCTGTAGTATAGTATTATCTGTAGCCTTTGTCTTATATCCAGTGGAGACTGCTCTTTGTTTCCTACACACCTCCTTAGTCCTCTGTCCCTATCCCACACCCACTCCTAGTGCTCAGGAAGAGAGGAATCTAGTTTTAGTCCAGCTGGACATTGACCTGAGATTTCTGGCCCCAAACTAGATTGACTTCTGCGTGGGAATCCTACTGCCATATAAATTTCCCTTCTTGTTACAGGCAAAGGAACATCCTGCCTGAAGCAAGAGGAGAGGTGACTCAAACCTTAGGAGTGCCATTTCTAATCTTCAGCCTTCCCCCTACACACTCACACACAAATTCAGAACAACATGGTGGGGGGGGGGGGTAAAAAGCACTGGGGGCCTCCTACACAATGAAATTGCATGCAGAGCATCCTGGGATTACCATCTCTACAGTGTAGAGACATTCACACATGCTGGCCTCTTCCCCAGCTGTTTCCAAATAAAGAACAGAGCACAGGAGAGGATGTGGGGGAGAGTCAGGGTCCAGGGAGCCAGAAGTCCTGGCTGGGAGGGGCTGATCCTTCCAAGCTGGAGAGAGGAGACAGATTTCTTTAGAGGGCAGGGAGGCAGCAGGGATGACCAGAAGAGCTATAGTCAGGGAGCCAGCTAGCTAAGGGAGGGAAGACAAAGGCAACTCCATCTCTCTCCATCTCCTCATCTCCAGAATGATGTCACACTCCGCGTGAGGAGACTGGCCATCTCTCAGAGGCAAGAATGGTTATTGGAGAAAACTTTGGCTCTCAAGTTGGTAAAAAACAGAGAAAATGGTCAAGCCATATTCCTCATCAATGCCAGGGACTTAATAGTAGCTACCATTTATTGAATAATTACTACGTGTAATTGTGTTCTCTGACACATGTGCTGAGTGCTTTGCAAGTATTTCTTAAAACCTTACTACCATAACATCAGAATTATCTTGTCAGTGGGTAAAATGGGGAAACAGGAGTAATGTGCCCAAGGTCCCAGAGGTAGTAATTGGCAGTCAGGATTTGAACTCAGGACTGCTTGATGCTAAGTTTCATGTCCTTTTTTTTCCCTAAGATTTTATTTATTTATTTGACAGAGAGAGAGAAAAAAAAGAAAGCACAAGCAGGGGGAGCGGCAGGCAGAGGGAGAGGGAGAAGCAGGCTGGAGCCTGATGCAGGACTCAATCCCAGGACCCTGAGATCACGACCCGAGCTGAAGGCAGATGCTTCACCAATTGAGCCACCCAGGCGCCCCTAAGCTTCACGTCTTAAGCATTATGATTTATCATCTACTTCTCACTCTATATCCAAATACTGATTTCTTACTGGGTCTTGAAGATGGGGTTGAAAGAGGAGAGAAGGATAGTTTCTTCCAGGACCAGATAAACCCCTCCAGAAATAAAAAGATCCTGTTTCACCCAACTCTACACACAACCTTCTCCTCCCTTCCTTCTCTGACCCAGGCTAGACCATGACATCACATGGTGGAGGCTGTTTTTCTGAAGAAGAAAAGAAAAAAAAAAACCAGACCAGATTTATAAGGATGATATTCAGACAGCATGATTGAAGAAGATCATGGCCAAGTGACCATAGCACACGCCCAGCAGTGCTGAGAACACTGCTGGTCCCTCGACACCTGGGGCTGACTCATGGTTGCTGTCAGGACCCAATGCCAGATGCCAGGGTTGCTTTCACTCTTCCTCCATTGCTCAGGACTATGCTATGAAACCATCCCCAGGAACCCTTCTACCCACTCCCAACACCCCAAGAGTTTTGATGTTACGTAACATGGGGATGCCCCCAGCGTGCCTGGAGTATGCTCAGATTGTTTCATTTAAAACTCACAACTCTATTAAATTAAGTGCCATAGGGCGCCTGGGTGGCTCAGTCATTAAACGTCTGCCTTCAGCTTGGGTCATGATCCCAGGGTCCTGGGATCGAGCCCTGCCTCGGGTTCCCTGCTCAGCGGGAAGACTGCTTCGCCCTCTCCCACTCCCCCTGCTTGTGTTTCCTTCTCTTGCCATGTCTCTCTCTGTTAAATAAATAAATAAATAAATAAATAAATAAATAAATAAATAATCTTCAGAAAAATAAAAATGAACAAATTAGGTACAGATTTACAGATGAGGAAACTGAGGCTCAGAAAGATTAAGTAATTTGCCCATGCTCATGCAACTCTTATTGGCAGACATCCAGATCTTGATGCTGAAGCCTAAGTCCTTAACCTCTGCTCCACAATACCTGATGGATGCCAACTGGCTAGCCAACCTGCTAGAGAGAACCAAATAGAAAGGGATGGAGAAGACCAGCCAGAAGGGCAACCAAACAGAATTTCTCATGGCACCAGGGCGTGGGGGGTGGGGCTTCTCCTCTCAGTGATTTCCCTCTTGCAACTATGCCTGCTTCGTTTATATACAGTATCTTTTTTTTTTTTTAAGATTTTATTTACTTATTTGACAGAGAGAGAGAGAGAGAAAGATCACAAGTAGGCAGACAGGCAGGCAGAGGGAAAGGGAGAAGCAGGCTCCCCGCTGAGCAGGGAGCCTGTTGCGGGTCTCGATCCCAGGACGCCGGGATCATGACCCTAGCCGAAGACAATCGCTCAACTGACTGAGCCACCCAGGCGCCCCTAGACAGTATCTTTTCACATTCTTTTCTCCAAGACCTTAAAGCATTGGATGGACAATGAAAAACACTCATGACGTTATGAAAGAAAACATTTTCTAGATCATAACATCCAACATGTGTTAAGCAAATATGACAGTAGGAGTATATGTTTGTTTAACATGTATGGTATCTGTGATGTGAGCTTAAGTAATACTACAAAAGGCAGTATTTTCCTCACCTGCAAAATGGGGATAATAAAAATACTTACAAGTTATAAGATATAAAGCACTTAGAGCAGGATATTATTATTATTATTTACGATGATGATGATGATTTCCATTACCTTAGTGGCACACTTTGGAGTCAAGTGGACTTGAGTTTGGATCCCAGCTCCATCACTTATTTAGCTGTATGTGACCATGTGCAAGTACTTAACTCCTCTGAACATATTTTCTTATCTGCAAAATGGGGTTACCTGTGTGTATCTCACTCATCAGTAAAGATAATGCAAGTCGAGCATTTGAACGAATGTCCGGTGCTAGTAAGCATGTGATAAATGGTATTTACTGGCATAGTGTGTAACATATATACTTATGACAACTGCATTTCCAAGATATTCTGGGATCCTTCCAGTTCTATAATTTTGTTCTTTTCATGACACAGCACTCCTCTTATTTAAAAGAATATAGTCTTTGGAGGGGTGCCTGGGTGGTTCAGTCGTTGGGCGTCTGCCTTCGGCTCAGGTCATGATCCCAGGGTCCTGGGATCGAGCCCCACATCGGGCTCCCTGCTCGGCCGGGAGCCTGCTTCTCCCTCTCCCACTCCCCCTGCTTGTGTTCCCTCTCTCGCTGTCTCTCTCTCTCTGTCAAAATAAATAAATAAAATATTAAAAAAAAAAAAAAGAGGGGCGCCTGGGTGGCTCAGTTGGTTAAGCGACTGCCTTCGGCTCGGGTCATGATCCTGGAGTCCCGGGATCGAGTCCCACATCAGGCTCCCTGCTCGGCGGGGAGCCTGCTTCTCCCTCTGACCCTCCCCCTCTCATGTGCTCTCTGTCTCTCTCATTCTCTCTGTCTCAAATAAATAAATAAAATCTTATGAAAAAAAAAAAAAGAATATAGTCTTTGGAGCCCTATAGAATTCCAGCCCTCGTACTTACCAGCCGTGTGGCCATGGCCAACGTTATCAATCTCCCTGAGTCTCAATGCTCTTCTCTGTAAAATGGGGCTAACAATGCCCACCTCTCAGGCATCTGCAAGGATTACACAAAATAATGTAGGTTCACACCCAGTCCAATGTCTAGTGATTACATGAATGTTAAAGGTGATTTGTTAAATATGTAAATAAATGCGATTTATGTTTGTTCCTTTATGTACAGTGTCATGGATATAATCTGTAGATGTGTGTAATGTACTTTTCTTGCTCCAAAAGCATCTCTGTAGCCTGGTATGCCATCCTAGCTAGAGTGGGGTTCAAAGGGTCATAGCATTAGCAGTGTGGGACCCTGCTGATAAGCCAGGGAAGAGAGAAGGGGAAGTTACAGAAACAAGAGGAACTCTCCCTTCCTGTCTGGTTAGGATTTGTTTGTCTTTCACACAGACTGTTCCCTACTGATATGGGGGTCTGTCGAGTGTCTGGCTTTGATTGGCATCTCCAGCACACAGGGAGTAAGGAGCCCCTTACCCTTCAGGAACTGTTTTCCTCTGAATTTGCAGAGTCCCAAACACATTTCTCTTTCTGGCGCCACTGGTGAGAACAGAAAGCCATGGAGAGAATGATATCAGAGCTAGATCTCAGAGAAAGGAGGAGGTAGAGGGATGGGGTTCAGAACATGGGTTTGGGGATCAGAATGACTGGACCCAAATCCCGGCCACACCACTTACCAGCTGGATAACCTTGGGCAAGTTCCAGAATCTCTTTAAGCCTTAGTTTTCTCAGCTGTAAAATGAGGATAAGGATACTACTGACTTCACATGAAATGAGATGACATGTTGTAAAGCACTCAGCACAGTGCGGGGCACATACTGAATGGACAGCGTCTGAAGGCTATTATCACTTTTCTAGTTCTGCAGTTTTACAGTTGAGGACCCTGATGGCCGGAAAGGAAGCACAGCTCATTAGCTGTCCACCCGATCAGGGCTACTTCCCAGGCAAGGCTGTGCCAAAGGCGTGTCCCGTGAGATCAAGGCCCTGCATTCACTGTGCCAAGGGAGCAAGAACGGGCAGCACCACCCTAGCTGTGGGGTTGGAGATTTCAGACTATGTGCAAAGCAAGGCATGAATCCCACCCAAGTAATCCCCAAAAGAGAAAGTCCCTTCCTGCTGGAATTATTTATTTTGTAATTAACAAAGGCTAAGGAGGCCCATTCTAAATTTTGGCTTGGAGGCTCAGAGTTTAAACTTATAACAGCCACGAACAAGGGTTTATTGTGGGCCTGTTCTTACTTGCTGAATTGAATGCATTATTATGATCCCTATGCAACTAGGGGTCAGGAGCTAAGTACCTGGGGCGGAAAGCTGTGTTTTTGAGATCAGAGGACAAAGTGTCCAGGAGTGGAGAGGCTTTAAAAATTGAGCCATGTTTCCAGGCTCAGTAATGTCCAGACCTCAACTTGCTTTGGAGCTTCCTTTGCCTCTAAGTATTCAGGGAGGGGTCTGGCACTTCAGCTGGCCCCACCAAGGCCTGGGCAGCAGCCCCAGTTTCTGGTGACCTTCACGCAGGCTTTTAGGTTGTGCTTTGCTTTGTTTTGTTGTTTGTTTCTCCACAGCAGGGTGGCCTTTCCTTACTTCTGGGTGGGAACTGGGGGAGGGGGGAGGCGGGGACCGGGGAGGCAGGAGGGAGGAGAGTTTGCTCCCATCTCTGCAGCTGTGTTTACACTTCCCTGTCAAGCACTGTCTGGGGCCCAACCTTTCCTCGGTCCCCTGTGTCCCCTCGGAGAAACGCTATTTGATCTCCCTGTGGGCTTTACAAGGGAGGGGCCGAACGAGCCCAGGGGTCACCATCCAAAGGGACCTGGAAGGAGGAATGGAGGAAGGTTGGAAGGGAGACAGGAATAGTGCAGAAAGCACTGTTTTGAATTCTGGGAAGCATCATCTTCTTCCCTTTCTACCAGTGGCCTGAAGACCAGCAGGAGACAAAAGTACATTTAGAACTCGACAGCCGCAAAAGGAACAGAACACACGACGTGTCATTTCTAATCACTGGATTGAACAAAATCTTGTTTTGTGATGCGGATGTGAGTGCACAGAGCAGAACAGTCTTCCCCAAGGCTTCACCGGGGCCACTGGTCAGATACAGCATGTTAAAGCCAATAAAATCATGTTAAAATACATGCAAATTAAAAGAGATTTAAGAAAATGGTCAAGTAAATAATGCTCTTCTTCTCTGGGGAGCAAGTTGAGCTGGTATTAATCAGTAGTATTGCTGGACTCTCGGCCAAGCCTGGGAGACTGGCTGCCAAGGCAAATCAGGCATCAGGTTACAGAAATTAAACACATAATTTTATTTTTCCGCAATAAGGAACTTTCAGAAAAAGAACCAGCCCTATTAGGCTCCTCAGCACACTTTGTCCAGTTTCTTTCGGCCCCAGAGGCCTCCAAGCTAAGAGCAAGATGAGCAACTGGAGGCCAGGAGTGACACAGTTATTCCTTTCTCCTATTAACTGCCTGGGGGTGGGGCTGGGAGGAGTGGGGCAGGGGTGATGGTACTGTTTTTCAAAGGTCCAGCTGCAAACTACTTGCCAACAGTTTTTCTATGAATTTATAGGACAAAGACCTGAAGGGTTGGGAAAAAAAGTTATAGAGGAAGAGCTGGCCAAACAAACATTGGCCGATAGTGTGTCATGGACCATAATCTTTAAAGAAGAGCCTGGTCTCAGAAAAACAAAAACAAAAACAAAACTCTCTCCCATCACAATGAGGAAGAACCAATCAACAAATTTTCCCCAAGAACCCCATGCTTAATGGTGATGTGGGAAGTTGCTTTTAAAATCCTCCGGTGATCAAGGATTACTAAAGCCCGGTTTAGTCCTGTGTCAAGTATCATGGTGGATAGGAAAGGGTTAATAGCATGGGAGTGAGCATGAAGTGGTACTGGGGTTGAAGCAGGGGAAGATCCAGGAGGGCTGGGAGGCTTAGTGAGGAGGTGGAGCTTGAGCTGGGCTGCATGACTCTGATCTACAACTTTGAGGTAAACCTCCTCACCATCCTTCCTTTCTGCTTCAAAATATTTCTGTAGCCACATATTCTTTGTTACCACAAAATATCTTGTATCTTTCCTCTTGTCACTTGGCTTACTCTCTTAAAACAATGCAGTCCACTCCCATGGTGTTAGCCGATGATTCCCATATCTCTTCCCAGTCTCAGTCCTGATATTCAGATCTTCTGAACAGCTCTCCTTAGATAATCCTTTTTTTAACCTGCTGCCTCTCTCCCCCTCTTTTAACCTATCTTCTTTATTTCAACGATTATTTATGTGGCATAATGATTGTGAAACTTCGTTACACAATGGGATCACTTGGGATTCTCTTAGAACTCTTAAAGCCCAGGTCACACCCCAGACAAATTAATCAGCCTCTCTGGAGGTGGGAGGCAGGCATCAATAGTTAATAAAGCTCCCCAGCTGATTTAAATGTGAGCCACACTTGAAAACCACGGATCTAGAAAGCAGGGGGAATGGAAAGGAATATTATTGCAAATTGCTAAGTATGAAGGAATATTTGCTTTGATTTGGTAATCAGAGGCAAGAGAAAAAAAGCAAAGCCAAAGTTTCTGGTATAAGGAAAAGAACCCTAAATCTGGAATCCAGAGACCTGAGTTTAAGCCCTGACAGAGAAATTTTTCATCTGTGTAAAGCAAGTCTTTTAAGTTCTTTAGGCCAGTATAGTCTTGTGTATAAAACTGAAATCCTCCCTACCTATTTCATAGAGTTATGAAGATTATCTGGAAAAATGAGCATTATAGGCTTTTGTAATTATGTACTTGGAGACAAATTCAAGGTAATGTTATTTTGTATTTTAAGTTTTTTTTTTTAATTTTATATTTTGAAGTAACTTCAGGTTTACGAAAGAATTGCAAATGGTAGACAGTTCCCATATGCCCATCAGCCAAGTTCCTCAAATGTTGAGGAAGTACAACTGCCAAAACCAGGAACTGAGATGATAAACTACTTTTAACTAGTCTACAGACCTTATTCTAACTTCATCAATTATCCTACTGGTGTCCTTCTTCTCGACCAGGATTCAATCCAGAATCACACAATCACACATTACATTTAATTGTCCTGTTTCCTTAGTCTCCTCCAATCTGAGATAGTCTCTTTCTTTCTTTCTTTCTTTCTTTCTTTCTTTCTTTCTTTCTTTCTTT